>NW_026705812.1:0-300000 GCF_029867415.1 Vicia villosa | reverse complement strand
ATGGACCATAAGCTGAAGACAAACTACGAAGGATAGTGATTCGTGCAATCATCCATTTCTAAGGTCGAAGGATTACCGGGACCCTTGATAACAAAAAGAGCAACGGCAGTATTAATATCATTTCTATTTGTCATTTTCTTTTCTTGCATTTTGTACACTCGCCAATTCAAGGAAATATCAATAAAAGTTTCTTTTCTTGCATACCGCGTTTTTTTCATTTTAATACCATTTGCAAAGGTTAAATTATTTTCATAAGCTTTAACTAGGATTTAACATGAGAAATTTACAAACTTTCAATACAAAAGCAATAGGATAAAACTGCGAAATCTCCGGAAGGCTACATACGCCCTACGTTGCGATAACTCGAATCTAATAGAACTCTCTCACAAATAATAATATCAATGGATTATTCAAATACAATCTGAGCTAGGATTCACAAATAATTCAAAAGAGGTTAAGCAAAGGCAATGGGTGATAAGGAGATAAGGTGTTGGGGTTATCATACATAACCATTTACATACATGTATCATTTGCATGTGTGAACATCCATACACATACATTATACAAACAACAGGGGCACATGCACGCGCATAATGCATAAGCACGATGCATAGGCATGATGCATACGCATTCACAGAACAAACTTCTATATAGGTAAGCTTGCCCAAACCGGGGCAAGCAATCCAAACGGTGCAGGCGAAGTTGCTATGAGCATAGCGAATTAGCCTAAAAGGTGCAGGTGAGTTTGCTACAAGCACGGCAAACGATCCTAAATGGTGCGGGTGAATTTGCTACAAGCACGGCAAATGATCCTAAATGGTGCAAGTGAGTTTGCTACAAGCACGGCAAACGATCCTAAATGGTGCGGGTGAGTTTGCTACAAGCACGACAAACGATCCTAAATGGTGCGGGTGAGTTTGCTACAAGCACGGCAAACGATCCTAAATGGGGTGGGTGAGTTTGCTACAAGCACGGCAAATGATCCTAAATGAGGCAGGTGAGTTTGCTACAAGCACGGCAAATGATCCTAAATGGTGCGGGTGAGTTTGCTACAAGCACGACAAATGATCCTAAATGGTGCGGGTGAGTTTGCTACAAGCATGGCAAATGATCCCAAATGGTGCAGGTGAGGTTGTTATAAGCATAGCAAATAATCCTAAACAGTGCAGGTGAACTTGCTAGAACTATAGCGAGTGATCCTATTGGGGTTCACAAACTACGAGAAACTTACTAAAGTTATAGTAAGTAGGGTTCATAAACTGCGAAAGCTTGCTAGTACTACAGCAAGTTAATCACACAACTAACGGTAAATCCTCGCTATGTAAGACTCAGGCTTTAGCAGGACGATTCTCTCACTCACACTCAAGCACGAGGTAAATTTAGGGGTCTTCCATTATTTAATAATTCTTCGATTCGAAAAGCGTGAGACCTGCGTATTCTCACGCCGTTCAATCCAAGATAATTAAATAGGGGCAGCTGTCACACCCCAAAATTTACCCGACATAACTTACATCTGTCAATTTATAAAGGTGTTAAAAATTAGGAGCCATAGGGTTTAGTATACTTATTATTAAACTCGCTCTCCTATAAGACTCCCACATAAATTGGAAGAGGTGTGAACAGCGAATATTTAAGGTCCAATTCATTTTGGGCCCGTCTGTTCCTCGTCATTTACTCATTCCTATTATCATTTCTATTATTATTAATGTAGAAGTAATTTTAGTATTATTAGGATTACTAGTAGTGATTTTTATATTATTATTAATCTCTATTATCTACTATTATTATTATGGGTTAATATATTATTAATTAGTGTTATTCTTTACTATTATTCTTTATATTATCATTCTTATTTTAGTATTAGTATTATAGGAGTTATTATTGTTATTATTTTTAGTAGAATTAGGATTAATTAAGATAAGTATTGGCGGTCACTAGTATTAAATAAGCACTATTGTTGAGTATTATGATCATTTATATTATTAGAAATATCATTCTAATTAGGATTATTATCAGTTTTATTAGTTAATTAAGTGAAGTTAAAGGGGCTAATTGGCTAGCGGATCAGTTAACGGGCTGATGGATCAGAAGCTGGCCCAAACGTGTGCACTGGGTGACGAACCGGGTCAAACCAAACCCGACTACTATTCACCTTCTCTCCCAATCTGCTGCGCCGCTGCCTCCAACCACACAAACCCTAATCTAACAACAATTGCCCAGGCCCAGAATCGAATCAAAGACAATCTTCAATCAATCAAATATTCACTAAATCAAAAATCTTAACATAAACAAAATCAAATCTTCAAACGCAATAACAAATGAATCAAATTTTATTAAAACAGAATTCGTTCATCAATTACAAAGACAATCGAATCAAAACGTAAACCTAAACCAATCTAATCTTTCTAAATCTAAGTTTTCCTAATTGATCTAAACCCTAGGCTATATAAACTAAAAGAAAAGAAATTAGAAGGGGTCGGATATTTTTTGCGAACGAGGAACATTGAGAACGCCGCGAACACGAACCTTCTTTCACCATGATCACCTGCAAAACGCACACACAGAGGAGGGGATTAGGAGAAGAGCTTACACGTTCCAGAAATCAAGAACACAAGGTAACCGGATCTATCACTTAGCTTAGAGATTTGCATGCTTGTGTGCTGTTTTTTTTGTTCCGGTTGAGTCAATTGCATGTTTAATTTGGGATTTATGGTATGAATCTGGGTTTATTTTGGGATACGGGTTATTTGTGTGTTTGATTCTGGGTTGTTGTTGAATATATGGGGCGGAGGAGATGAAGATTCATCGGAATCTTCATCTGAACTGGGTTTCAACGGTGGTTAGGGGGCGGCGCCACCGGCGGAGGCGATTTCCGACCGGTGGTTGGGGGGTTTTTTTTGGGTGATATTAGAAGAGAGAGGAGAGAGCGAAGTAGAGAGAGGAAGAGAAGAGAGAGAAAAAAAGAGAAGAAAAGAGAGTGAAATCGGAGAAAGGGGCCTTTTATAGACATAGGCGTTTTACAGGATGGAGACAAGTGGCCTCTCCATGGCCACTCGTTTGTATTGCTGAACATGATTCAGTACATCACACTTACCATACGTTTCAAATCAAATGCATCTAGGCTGTTAGATTTTAGGGAGTGTCCCCAGATCTGGTTACACACCATGATCTTGCATTTCTCGCCACACAGGATCGCCTGGATTCAATGTAATATTGGGCCTAAACCTTTGCTCTTAACACCTTTCAAATTACTAACGCCCAACAAATCACACCCCCCCTCTGCGTAAGTAAAAGAAACCCCATGGGCCTAAAGCCTTTGCTTTTCACACCACCCTAATTTTCTACCCAACAGTAAAATACACCCTTGTGTTAAAATAAATAAAATTTGATTTATAAAACTAATAATTTTTTATATGATATTTTTTATAATTATTTAATTATTTTTTTTTTGGATAACTCAACATAATTTTCTCCTCGACCCGACTGAATCCATTGGTCGCATTAGACGAGAAATAAATTATTCTGATTAATTTATAATTTAATTAACTATCATCAATTCTCTCCTCGACCCGATTGAAACTATCAGTCGCTTTAGACGAGAGGTAAAAATATACAAACTAAAATATATTTTAATTTGCTGCCCGTGATGATCGATCTATCGATCTGAGCAATCAGCAATGTCCGTAATCCGTTAGCTATACTGACCAAACCTATTGGTCACCGCATCTAACGGTGCCAAATCAAATCAGGGTTGTATGCCAAACCTCAAAACATTTCTCCACATTCAAATCAATTTCAAAACTGCGAATAGGCCATTCAAAAAGCCTTTAAACAATTTCAAACCACAAATTTCAATCCTAAGGCGTACAACCCTGTGCCTGAACTACATTGACTCTGATCCTCCATAAGGAGGTACGTAGGCACTTGGTAACAAGGCGAGTCTCCCCCCTAAAAATCTCAATTCAGTTTTAAATCTTAATTTTTGCCTTTTTCATTTCATTAGCCATAAACCTTTATCTTTGCAATGTTAGCCTTTAGGAAAGGGTTGAGGGTGCCTAACACCTTCCCTCAACCTGATTGTAATAACTTACCCTGAATCTCATATCTGCGTAGGGTTTCCTATTCGCCCTTCAGAATAGGTGGCGACTCTAAACCTTCAAATTTAAGGCAGGTTGCTACACCCAGATCAGCCGGAATATCTCATTTCGATGCCCAGATCGACCTAGACATCTATCCCCGATTCCTGTTCGGAAGACATCTACTACGTCTGATACCCTGATCAGTCGAAGATGTTCCTTCTCTTGATGCCCAGATCAATTGAAGTTTTTTCCCCCTGCCTGTGGGGTTGCCTGTTCCTTCTTATTGCAAGTTGGAGCTACTTAATTATCCAGATCAAGTGAAGTTTTTTCCATCATCAATGGGGTCGCCTGGTTCTTATTGCAAGCTGGATCAGTTAATTATCAAGAGCGCAAATTTTCGAGTTCATTCTGGTATTCAATCTCCTTCAACCATGACGGTTCGAAACTATCATTTCTCTCTCGTCAGGTTCAAGAAGTTTGAATAGGGGCAGCTGTTGCACCCCAAAATTTGCCCTCTTTCTTTGTGCCATAAGTTATGAAAGGACGTTTATTTCGCCATTCTAAAATTGAAGAGAATAATAAAAGGGTTTCTCATCTTCATTCAAGTTTGGTTCAACTGATTCTTCTGTGTGCATTGAAATGTGAAATAGGGTAGGTTCATGGACTTCTTCAAGTTATAAGTTTGTTTACATAGAATGACTGGATCTCATGTTAAGAGGTGTTTCTATGTCTCAATCCTTATTTCTATTAAAGAGGTCCTCAAAGCATTATGGTTATGCAAAATCGTTTATTGAGGAAGACATTTTGTCAAGGCATGATATATGACTTGAAGATTCATTACAATTGAGACATCGTTGTTCTTTCAAATTGATCGGGTGATTGAGGTTCAAGTCACTTTGGTTCGAGAATTGAAGACAGGTTTTCATTAAATAAAAATTTCGTATTCATTGGTGATTACTTGATGTCACGAGCGCAAATTATTCAGGAGCATATGTTTGTTCATGATGGCTAAATTCGGTGCATACAAGATTGAAGGATAAGGTTTCGTTTGAGAAATAAGGTGTAGTTTGAGGCATTCATTCAAAGTTGAAAATTTGATCAAAGTTGTTAAAGTTGAGTGAGGTTTATAAGTGTGGAGAGAAAATACATTTGGATTTCAAAAAGAGCAGGTTCCAAGACCGCATAGCACAGTTTTAATTTGGATATCTTTCACGGTTCTAAGTTCAATTCAAAAATCCAAATGTCTCTATTACATTCTTACATCCATAATTACAAAAAGGAAGGTTTATAATTGCCACCGCTGCACCGAATGCCCATCAACTTGCAGCATATCTTGTTCAAAATCCCTTCAATTCTAAACCGGTCCAGGTTCTAAACTGAGTGGTGCTCCATACTCTTCAAACCGGAAACAAGCAACTTGCATTCATATCTATTCAACAAAACCAGACCTGCAAGTGCACAATAATAAACCGGTTCACAGAAAAATACATAACAGAACCAATTGGAAAGGGATAAGAGAACAAGAAAAATCACGAACCACTCTTCACATAACAGAAAAATGTAACAGACTCTCTCTTCAATCTCAATTCTCCATCATCTTCATTGATTCACCTCTCCAGAACTTCTTCAATCTACATTCGATCTTGACCACACCTGAGGATCCTTCTCTCTCGCTGAATTTTCTCCATCAATTCTAAAACCTTTTGCTCTTACATTCAACAAAAAATGCTCACCATAATTGTTCATACACCTTCAACAATCATCTTCTTCATAACACCAAGATAACAAAAAAACCTCTATCATCAAAACTCAGAAAAGAGAAGGAGAAAATGGTAACAAACCTGTAACAAACTCAGGGAGATTGCTTCACGCTGCATCAAACGCGCCAACAACAACTTCGTTCACCAATCCCGATCAATCTTCAAGAACTCTCATCACGATTATCATCCAGGATTCAATGCAGCTTCGCTTCCTTCATCAACAACATCAACACAGTTCTTCGATCTTGTCTCCTTCTTCTTCAATCTTCACGACGACTTCAATACCGTAGCAATAATCGTGAGTCATCTAGCACCACTACAATTCCTGCATACCTTCGAAGCAACATGAAGAAACCTCAAATGAGATGAGAGAGGGAAACAATTCACAGCGGCGACGTAACAATGGCTCATCGGAAGAGAAGAGAGATTGAACGGAGAGAGAACTGAGATGAGTTCGATGAGAAGAGGAATGAATGGAGAGAGAGAGGGATACGTCGCGCTATTGGCTTGCATCGAAGGAGATGAGCTCGCCGGAGAAGAAGCCTCTCGGCGCCGCCGTTCGGTCAAGTGAGGAGAGTGAGAGCTGTCTCCTAATTTCAATGGTGACATTCTGAAAAACCCTAATCCTTCTTTTAATTTCATGTAAATCTTGTTAATAATGAATGTCAATTATCTTCAACGTGATTAATTGAAGCTTATTGTTATAATTGATGTTAAGATCTAATTAATTGATATTAAGTGGGATTAAAAGGAAATCTGGATATTAATTGAGAAATTGGAATCTGAATCATAATAATTTTGAATGGATCAAAATCATCTCCTTGGGCCTGCGCATAAATTGCTGTCTACACCTCCAGAGAGGCCCACACGCCCCTCACTTTTTCTGAATTGGACAAAAATAAACTGTTTGGGCCATATTTCCTTGGGCCTGCGCCCTGTTACTCTTTGCACCATCAATTTCACCTTAAACCCCTCTGTGTGTATAAAATTCATATTAGATTTAGTTTTTTTAACTAGTTTGCTTTCCAATATTTTTAGGATAGAAAAAGGTATGAAAAACAATTACTTTTGTTAGATTTTTTTTAAGATAAAAGATAATATAAAAACATGTAATATTTTTCTTGTTTTGTTAAAATTTAATTGCTTTGTTACGTAGCTTTGTTCTAAAATGCTAGAAAATGTCATAAAAATAATATGCTTGTTAGATTTTGTTCTTAGAATTTAATGAGAATTCTACCTCTATTTTGTTTTATAATTCGATTAAGCAACTTTGTTCGCCTTTCCTTGTTATTTCTAATAAGTGTGCTAGCTTATGCAAGGTACTTTGAGAGAGTTCGATTGGGATTCCATGGCGTTGTGTTCCACTTTATTTGTGGGACACAAACTTATTCTTGATCTCTCATCCATTAAGATGTATTCCTGTATTGTCAGGATTATATGTCTTGCAGGTTGCTTGTGTGGTTGTGTTTGATATGCACCACATTGTTGTTGTGATTTATTTTCACACCGCTTATGCTGGACTCCTGGCTCTGCTGGATGTTAGATTACGTGAAGTTTCTTAGTTCTGCTTGCGTTGCTAGCTCACTGCGGATTTGCTATCCGCTCGGTATCCCCTTTGTCCCTTTTACTCTTTCGCGCACCATATCTTTCCATGAGAAGTAGGGTAGGCATGCAGCATCATATTGCCATGAGAAGTAGGACCTAGGCATTCATCTGGCCAAGCCCTCGAAAGAGGCTCTGTTTTTGCTTGTTTATTATTCCTTGCTTCTTTCTTTTACTTTTAGCCTGTCTCGGTTGGCTTTCCCCGTTGACAATAGCTTCGGGTGGCTTTCCCCGTTAGCTAATAGTCTGTGTTGTGCCTGTCTCGGGTGGCTTTCCCTGTTGACAGTAGCTTCAGGTGGCTTTCTCCGTTAGCTAACAGACTATGGCGTACCTGTCTCGGGTGGCTTTCCCCATTGACAATAGCTTCGGGTGGCTTTCCCCGTTAGCTAAGAGTCTGTAGTGTATCTATCTCGGGTGGCTTTCCCCGTTGATAGTAGCTTCGGGTGGCTTTCCCCGTTAGCTAAAGCACTTCCCCTGTCCCCAGGTCACTGCTTCGGTAGTTTGCTTGCTTTACGAGCCGAGCTCGTTTGTGTGCTGCATTTGCATTGATTACTACTTCGGTAGTTTGTTTGTTTCTCGAGCGGAGCTCGATTGTATGATATCTTTGTGATGCTGGTTCACTATCTTCTTATCTGCGATGCTTGTTCGTGTGATATCTTTGTGATGCTTGTTCACACACCTGCACATGTATGCCTGTTACATGTTGTTTGCGATGCCTGTTCGCATTTTTATTCGTGATGCTTGTTCACACACTTGCACATGTATGTCTGTTACATGTTGTTTGAGATGCCTATTCACGTTATCACTTGTGATGCTTGTTCACACATTCACATTCGTGTATGCCTGTTACATGATTGTATTTCTATCTGCGATGCATGTTCGTATGATATCTTTGCGATGCCTGTTCGCCTGTTCTTATCTGTGACGCCTGTTCACATGCCATGTTTGCTAGGATCTTTATGACGCTCCTTGTTTGCATGCTCCCTTAGGGTGCTCGGTTCCGTTTCTCTAGGAGACGCGAATCGAGATAGAAACAGAAACTTTTGAGCAGAACTACGGCGCTCTGATTTCTCCATTACACGTTGGAGGTACGTAGGCACAGGGTACGAACACCCTAGCGAGCGATCTTTTCTCTTTTTTTTTTATTTTGTTCGAACTTTTCTTCTTTTTTTGTTGTTGTTGTTTTGTTCAACTTTCTTGTTATCTCGTCTGCCTACTATCTGCATGTTTCCTATCATCTGTATATCTTCCATTGCATGTTTCCTTTACACATAGCATGATACACACACACACACCCTTAGATTAGAAAACTAGCAAGAATGGATCCTGTGGAGTACCACAGACGCGAGGGGTGCTAATACCTTCCCCTCACGTAACAGACACCCTTACCCGTTCTCTGAGACCAGTGCTTGTTTTGGTTTTCTTCGATATTTTCCATTCCTTATTGTAGGATAAATAGATGTTCGATGGCGACTTTATTGTTTTGTTTCGATGAGTTTTCCAGTTGCTTCAGATAGCAGAGGCAAGCTTTCTGCCTCGAACATGTCCAGAGATCAAGACCTACGCATCCTTCTCACTATTCCTTTTTTGAGGAATAGGTAGGACAAAAATCTTCCATAAGGAAGACATGCTACCATGCCTTGACGTGCAGCAGCCATGGAAACAGCTTCGACAAGCCCTTTGAAGATCAGCAGTGGAAAGTTAATTTTCTTTCCTCGAAGGGCACAAAGTAGGAATTCCAGATCCTCCATCATGATGCTATCTAGGTCATGGCTTCGTGGGCCGAAGTTGCTCACTAAAAGCCGATGTCAAATCCTAATGACTTTGGCACTGAAAGGATCATTTTCCATAAGGGCCCTTAGCATATGGTAGGTAGTCATGTTGATGGTATTGTCATGAAATGATTCTCCAGAGTTGCATCTCAGCAAGTCAGAGATGGTGGAGGGAGTAATGGTGATATGGGCTCTTCGAACCTCAGAGACGATGGTGGTTCTGCCTTCAAGATCTATGCGTAGAGACGCAAACATCCAAAAGTCTGCTAACATGTTGGGATAAACAGAACCCTCCAAGATTTCGTGATAGAACTGGAGTTCTTGGTTAGCAAAGAGGGCATTGATGCTGATATGGTTTTCATCAAACTCTTCCTCAGAAAGTTTGAACTCTTTTTTGATACAGGCTTTAATGGTGTTGAAGGTCAAGGGTTGCGCCATTTTTGAGAGAAAGAATACAAAGAGGTTTATTAAACTCTGTATTTGAAAAAGTGTGAGGGGAAGAAAGAAGTTTGATAAGAGTTTAGTGAAAGTGTGAAGAAAGGAGTAGAACGCTAACGCCTTATATAGACTATGTTGGCAGAAGGAACAGTTTATTTCTTGATTATTGATTGGACTGCGTTTGGTATCCCCAAGAGAAGTTATGGCCTCCGCCGTTTCCCGCCTTGGAAGTTGAAAAGTAATCATGATTGAAAACTGATGCACGCACGTCTCAAATAGACGTTTTGAAAAAGGTGATGTCATCATTTAATGATGGTTACGGCTAAGGGAAGTGGAAACGTCAAGTCTAGGTTTAAGAGGTTGCGAAGGGTAATCATGTCACGTGGGTGCATTATTAAAATCATTTTGATAATAAAGTGATTTTTGGCAATTGTTAGGAACTGCTAAAACGTTAGTCATGACAACTGCAAAATTAGATGTGCAAAAGATAAAATTGCATATAGATTTTGGAGGTTCCATTACAAAATAAACTAAGTACGGAATACAAGAAGAATAGTCTAAGGTCCAAAGTGGTTAATTAAAATCTTTGGGAAGATTATCTTTTATCTTCGAATACTGAGTCTCCCATAAGGACATATGACGTTCGATCAATGCCTGTTGTCTTTTCAGTTCTTCGATTTCTGGCACTAGCTTCTGTGCCGACTCGAAGTGTCGAATCCCCGACTGTGCCACTTCAGTTAATTCATCTTGATTGGTCTTTTGGATTTCTACCTGACGAGACTGGGCATCCTTTATCTTCCCTTTGAGTTGCTCAATTTCCTGTTTCCAGGATTTGATATTCGCCTCACAATCTTCATATTCTTGCTGGTTCTTCGAACGCTCGAGCTTAAGGGTGTCAGCCTTCTTTGTTGCATTGTTAGCAGCTTCCCATGAAGAACTGTGAGAAGTCACTTTTGCTGTGAGTTGTCCGTCAATATCCCGTTTTCGAAGGAGATTAGATTGGAGTTGTTCAATCAGAGAACTCAATAAAACAATCACTTCTGAGACTTCCACTGGAACAAGAAGTAAGTCCACTTTCTTCAGAAGGTTGTTTAGACCATAATATTTAGTGGAATCCTTGCTAAGAGCTTCGACGAGGTTGGTTTCAAAGAACCTCTCCCTTATCTAACGAAGGAGTTTAGGAATATCATCCTTGTCACCGGCACCTGCCAAGACATTAGAAGGGGTTCCAAGCCCACGGGGCGAAGCACTATCAACACTCATCATGGTCTTGAGGAAGCTCACAAGATTAGTTTTCTTGAGTTGCTCTAGTTCTAAGAGAGTAAGCATCACAGGGGCCTGCTTCGAAGTAGTCACAGGAGTGACTGTAGTCCCAAGGTTCGAAGTTTCATTAGAACCAGGTGTAGGCAGTTTGGAAGTTTCTTCTGCAGCATCTTGTTCAGATATAGTGTCTTCGCTGCCAGTTGGTTGTCCAGCTGCGTTACCACTATTCGAACATTGCGGGTTCTCCTCCATATTTTCATCTTGATGAATGGGTGGAGACTCATCATTTGAATGGCTTTCTTCAGCAGACGCAGTCGGAATGATAATTGCAAGAGGTTGAGTGTCTTCGAGAACGGGAGAAAGCACATGAGATTTGTGTTGAGAAACACCTGCGATGGACTGTTAGAATCGATCAAAATGAAAAAATAGGGGCAGAAATTTCATCTGTCATTCGAAAGAGCGGACATTTACCTCGAAGGTTGTCAAGGTCAATGTTTAAACTTGAGGCTTTGAGATCAGAAGTAGCGGTACCAGCATCATCCTGCATTTACAAGGTAAAATGTGAACTTAATCATTAGAATTAGAATGTAAAGAAATGATTAAATTATGAAACCCAAATACCTTGGTTGGAATGTTGTCTGGACTGGAGTTATGACTCTCCACAATGGGGATAGTACTAGCAGCCTTCAAGGGTGAGTCCTCAGAAGATACCTTGTCACTCGAAGAAGTGAGCTTCGAAGTCCCAGATCCCTTTCCTTTGGCTGAAGGGGTGGCAGCTTTCTGTCTTTTCTTTATCGCTTGTCTGGTGCGAGGAGGAGATTTATCTTCATCCTCTGAATCGGCTGTTTGAGGAACTTTTCGCTTCGAAGACGCTGGAGGTTTCGAGCTCTGAAGTACGTATTAAAACCAAGTGAGTAATATCCGTAAAGTTTCACATGTTAGAATATAAGATTAAGTATGTACCGTGGGTTTCTTGCCAGTGGTGACAGAATCACTCCTACTCGCCTTGGTGTTCCTCGAAGTTCCAAAACCCTTATGTACAGGAGCTTCCTTGATTTGCCTCTTTCGAGTAACAGCTGTGAATGAAGTATGAATCAGTATTTCAATGAAAAAAGGAAAAGTTAGTCGAAAGATTGTCTAAACCCCAACCTTCAGGTATTGGAGTCAAAATGCGAACGTGCTCAAGATCTATATGAAGGTGTCCTTTGAAAGTATCCAAGGTATGCTTAGTCGGGACCACTCGTTCAGCGTGTTTTTTAGATTCTTCCTGAAGAATTTTTATGAGATTCCCACACACAAACCAGTCTGGAAAAGGAGGGCTTAAGGCCACCCCAAAATCAGCACTAGGAAGTGGAGGAAATTTTGGAGGATGAAGTTCAAAAGCCACTTTATAACGTAGTTCAGGTTGAACAGACGTAGGCAATTTCAACTTATCCAGTTTAGCAGAAAACTTTTCACGTAAAGTGACCGCAGCTTCACGAACGGTCCAACTAAGGTCATCAGGCCTGTTGATAGTTTCAAAGAACTTTTGAAATGCTTGGATTTCTTTAGTATGAGTCGAAGTACCTTTCTGGAAATTCTCCTGCATATCAGCAAAATCTTCAGTTAGTTCCCGAGTAAGGCTTTCAGCATCAAAGATTTGCGTAGAATAATAATCTGTCCACCATTGATGAAAATCTATGGTAGAGTAAAAAGCAGGTTCGAAGGAAATGGGAGACAAAGTGGTGATGCCAACATATCGGGAGATTTTTGATTCATATTCATCTTCTGCCAGATGCGAAGTGTGTAGACACATGTGATTCCTTTTGTCATACAAACACTTTGGTTTGAGTTGAACCAGCCCAAATTGTCTTGAAACCAGATTTGGTTGATAGCAAAGGAGACAGCAATGACTTTTTGAAGATCGAAGTCGGTGATATAACAGCTTTGGGGTGAGGAAAGCTTCCCAGATGGCCATAGACTCAGCTTGTTGATCAGGAGAAGTTGCTGGAAACTCTCGAGTAAACCATTCGGGACCCACCTTACGTTGTACGAATGGAGCCATCGAAGGAGTGAATTGATAACGTTTAGCGAACATCATTATGAATGCCATGAAGGTTTCACGAAGTTTGCCACTTTCTTCCTTTGGAGTTAGGTAAGCCAATCTGGTTCCTTCCACTGTTCGATTCTTTATAGCTGCACTTCCTTCATCCACAACACCTTTATATGGGAGGTGAGCCTCAAAAGTGGCATTAAGCCATAGTTGCAGCAACCAGAAAGGACCAGCGAAAAGAAGAGATCATGTTTTATAGTTCTTAACAAGGTCCGTTGCTTCACCAAGATTCTCATAAAGAAATCCTAGAATTAACTGGCCTAAGTTTAATTTTTTCCAGCATTTAACTGGTTGGCCATGCAAAGATATCTTTTTGCTACTTGTATGGACCTAGAGCAAAAGACGCATCTCGAGAGACAAAGTGCTAGAAATGCTATGTGTTCTTCGTCAGAGACGTCTGGGTCCGTTTCGTTGTGGTATTGCTGAATGAAGGCAGTATAAGTGACTGTTGCTTCGTTAAATTGAATGGTGTCAGTATCCATGAAATCGGGGTCGAAGGTTTCTCCAATTGGTCGAAGCCCTATGATAGCAGCTACATCGAAGAGGGTAGGGGTAACCATCCCGCATGGAAGGTGAAAGGTATTGTGAGAAGCATCCCAGAAGTAAACTGACGCTACTAACATGGTTTGGTTATATTCTAAACCTGTTTTGGATAACTGGATTAAATCATAAATCCCTAGTTGTTTCCAAAAAGACGCTTTTTGTTTTTCTACCTTCGTTAGCTAAGCATAATACAGTTCAGGATCCTTTGCTAAAGGGATTGACCTAAAGACTTTCACAAAATTAGTTACATAGTTTAACCTAATTTTCTTTAAGACCAGGGGAGTTTCAGTTGAGGTCTCTTTTGGGCTATCAGGGTTAGCTGAGACTGGGTGACCTTCATCATCTATCTTATTCTTGCTAACTAAGGGCCTAGTTTTATAATAAGCAGGGAAGAATTTACTCAAAGAGGGGTTATTTCCTCCTGGTAACGGACCCATAAAAGCATGAGTTTTTCCAGAAAGTTCAAAAGGGATGATTACCTGAGAAGCGTAGATAGCGCGCGCCTCTGCGTCATTTGGGTCTGGAATGTGTTCTTGATTCTTTATCCGTGTAGGATGTTGAAGTTTCTGAATGGGTTGAAGAGAATTTGAAGAAGACGCCATGAGTGAATTTGATTTGAGACATAGGTTAAACGAGACCAAAAAAGATTTTCTCTTCTGTGTTGAGGATAAAGAAAATAGAAGTGGAAGTTATGCGAGGGTAGAAGTTCAAGTATTTAAAGGTTTAACGGAAACCCTTTCAAATCTTTTGGGTAAAGTCAAAGACACGCGGCAGATGTTGATTTAATCCAACGGCGGTCGAATAATTATTAGCCTTACTCCTAGTATATAGGAGTAATGATCATGAGGTAATGACAGAATGTGGGAATGTAAGTTCTGAGAGGACATCTTTGAAAATGACAAGACGTTTTGAAAGTGGAGCCATAAATGATTATGACGTTAGTCAGTTGTCTTGGAACTCTCAGAAGTGAGTAAAACGAAATCTCATTATAACAAAAAACGCCTATTTCTCTTGCTTTCGAAACAGGCATTTATTGGGGGAAATTTGTTGGCTGAAGATTTCGTTTAGAAACAATATCCTTTGAAGAGTTACAATTCGAAGAAAAATGGCTACTGATGGCCATGTTTCGAGAATGTTGGTTTGAGTTGGAGTAAAAGATGGTTAGACTTGGAGCTAATTCGAAGAGGACTATCTTTAAAAGACTTAAACGTTTTTGCGAAATACATAAAGTACTGAAGCTTAACGTGTTTTCGTAGCATTCTCAATTCTGATCACGTTGCCACGTTTCGAAAGAAGATTCAGGCGGGAGGATTTGAATTTCGAAGTAGTTTGTGTAACTGCACAAAGACAGATGGCATCCCAGGGATTCCTGTGGGCAACGTGGCATCAGATTAGTGTAGGACCGTTAGGGTCGAATTTAGTATAAATAAGGGTCTTAATGTTAGGATTCCGTGTGTTCATTTTGTACAAATCACTCACAAATCACTCAAGTATCAAGTGTTTAGAGAACGAGTTCGATGAGAAATGTACGTATGACACCAACATCAATTTAAATACATTTGTATTTTCCTTTATTCAAGTATCTTTTCATTATTACTGCTTTCGTTTACTTCCTGTTATTTATATTCTTGCACTTCTTTTATTCTGTTTTATTTCATTTCGAAGTACTTTACATTCTTGCACGTTACATTCTTGCACTTTACTTTTTATGCAATTTACATGCTTTTATTTATGTTTCTTCGAATGTTATATTAACTTGTGTAACCAGTATTATTTCAAGTGAACATTCATAAGATCGAACCACAAAACAAGTTTTCTCGAAGTCAGAACAGGCAAACAAGAATCGAATCATTTCAAAAGACATTTGTTTGACTATGTCCTAGGATCAATCTAGTCGATCCTGCGAGTAACCAAAGTATATTTTATAGTTTGGAGGACTAGCGGTTGTTTACCGGAAATCACCGTAAACACAAACACTTGGTGATAATGTCCAAATTGATTATGATTCAAGGTGTGGTGACTTGTGGTGTTTATGCAGAATCTTATCACACAAGTTTAACACTTGAAGCTTTGATCAATTTGCAATTATAACTAGAAATAAGCGAAACGTAAACGAAAAGATAAAAGCGATAAGAACACGATATTTGTTCAGGCAGTTCGTCGATCGTCCTCGCTACGACTACATCTGGCCCTAATTCCAAACAGGAATTGGGATGTCTTTCATTATGATTGAAAGCAGTTTATACAAAGAAGATAACAAAGCGATAATGATAAACCGAATATGTTGATCCTTTGAATCTTCTTCCCCTTAATCTTGAGCCAGATCAAGTGTCTTCCAAGAGCTTCACTTTGATTCCCTTTCTGCAGTGTTTTGAATTGCTTGAACCCTTGTTCTTCAATCTTCACACTCAGCTAAATCTTTGATGAAGCATCTTGATAAAAACCCCCAAAATTCACCAATCATAGAGGACAAAATCCGCAGATTTTATTCACCAAAAAACCCCACAAATCTTCACCCACTAGGAACCTTCAATTGCGTTCCATGGACGTTATCGATCTTGATCGCAAACTCTCAATGCAAAAATGATTGTGTGTAATTGTGTTGGAGTTGAGAAGAAGAACGAAGATGAGAAGCCTTTGTGTATCTTTCAGTTGTTGGTGTTGAAAGTGAATAATTAACAGAAAAAGATATATATAGGAGTTGGTATGTTGATGCAGAGCAAACATACAATTTGGCAATTTTTGAGGAGATAGGTTGACCAACTTCATTGATTAGGTCGACCTAAATGGAACAGATTAAGCCAAGTTGTAATTGTTGCCAGTTGGGTCGACCTGTTGGGGGTTTGGGTCGACCTAAGATCAGTTGGAACACGTTTTTGGGATTTTTCTTCAATTTAGGTCGACCTAGGAACGTGGGTGAGTCGACCTAACAGTAACATGAGTGAATCTCTTCAGTTTAGTTTGACCTAGGAACGTGGGTGAGTCGACCTAACAGTAACATGAGTGAATCTTCTTTGTTTGCTTTAATTTGAGTCGACCTAATGATTAGCTGGGTCGACCTAACTGATGCAAAACCATATGCTGAGTAACTGGAGCTTTACAGGTTGACCTGGGCACATGGTAGGTCGACCTACATTGTCTTAGATAGCCAAAACTTGCTTTCCCTGGAGTAATTCACTTGTGCTTTTGTATTTGTTCACTTATGATCTTTGCCATGAATCGAAAACTCCTTGGTGAGTATAGGCTTGTACTTACATACTCCCCCTTTTTGATGATGGCAAACATTTGATTAAATGACAAAAGCTCCCCCGGACTTGTATGCGTA
Organism: Vicia villosa; assembly: GCF_029867415.1. Lineage (NCBI taxonomy): Eukaryota > Viridiplantae > Streptophyta > Magnoliopsida > Fabales > Fabaceae > Vicia > Vicia villosa. The sequence goes on along the minus strand of NW_026705812.1, from coordinate 283,126 downwards.
AGCTCCCCCGTACTAAGCTCCCCCATACTCTCAACTCATCTCCCCCTTTGACAACATCAAAAGATAGACAACAGGAGAATAGTAGAAGAGAATAACATAATAATCTTAACAAAACGATATCTTACATAACATAATAGTAGAGCAGTAGAACATAATATCCAAACATATTTAAAAGTACAAACCAAGCTTAAGTTCAAGTAATAAAAGTAAGCAATAACATAATAGAAATGAAATGCAATGCAATGAGATAAGCTAATGAGATGCAATGCTTGCTAATGTCTGCCCCGTCTTCCTCTTCCTCTTTGGAAACCTTGAGGTCGATCCTCTTCAACTTGTTCCAGCAGGTCAAGGACGGATCTGTTGAGAATGTTGAAGCTTTGACTCAGACTAGCACGCCGATTTGTTGCTGTTTCTTCAAAACGGTTCTGTCGTCCAGTCATGTTTGAGGCAAAGGTCTCAAAATCGCTTTTGTGCTCCTGAGCCAAACGATGAAGATTTGCATACTGAAGTTGTTGTTCATTATAGCGATCTTGTTGAAGCTGTTGCATATTCTGAAATTGGAGCTGTTGTGCTTCAAAGTTTTGTTGTTGAAGAAGTTGCATGTTCTCTAGCATAGAAATGATGTTGGATTGATCCGGTTGAGGTGGGGCTGTGTATCCCCAAGGGATTTCCTCCTCTTGAGGAGGAACATATTGCAAATTTGAATCCCCATCATGAGGAACATCTTCCATGGTGTGATCATCATCATTTGGCATGTCAAGATCATGTCCTTCCTCTTCATGACCTCCAAGGTGACCAAATTCTGCAGGATCATCATAATTGTAGATAATTTTTCCGGTTCCCTTTTGGATGAGATAGTAAGCTTGCCTATTCGGATCCCAGTGATATCCCATGAGGGTCAAGGTTGTCTGAGAGAAGTCTTGAGGATGTTTGATCCTAATGTAAGACAGTCCATCAAGCTTCATACCAAAATGGTTCACAATTGTCTGAATGATCGATCCATAACATAGAGCAGTAGTTTTCTGCTTTACCTCATAGAACTTGGTGGCGAGAAAATTTGGCCAGTTCACACGCGTTCTGTTTTGAAGCAGATACATTAACAGAATTTCATTTCGTTCAACTCTAGAGTATCCTCCTGCTCGTGGTCTAATGATTATGGAGATGATCCAATTTAAGAGCCTAGGATCTCTCTTTAATTGCCCTACTGTAATTGTTTCATTTGGTTTGTCAATAACGGAAGGGTCTTTGAGGATTGATCTCATGTAGGCCAAGTGATCATAGTTAGCCGGAACCTCACCGTCTTCTATACAGAGTTCATCTCCCACAAGTGTAAGGCCAAAGATGTTGGCCCAAACCTCTTTGTCGACAAGGTGCGATCTAGACCCCATCTTAAACCTGAAGTAACAACCTTCCCCCTTTTGTAACCCAGCATAGAAAGCCCTAACAGTATTCTCACAGTATGGAGTGTCACATTCCAATAGTGGATGGATATTTTGATGCTTAATCAGATTAGTAACTTCGGGTATATTCATACGGTCGGCTACCTTAGGGTTATAGACATATTGCTTGATAATTTTCCGTTTCATCTGCCATTTTTCAAAGTTTTCTTTACAATCGGGATGAACGAGAGCTAGAGAACTTACCGGTTGAGAGGATGGTCCGGATGCAATTTCCTTCCCTTTTCTGGACTTTGGGGCCATGATTGGAGATGATTTGTGTGAAAGTGATGAGAATTAGAAGGATTTGGTCTTGAGGATTTAGGGTTAGCCGTAGACAAAGTGTTTGGGAATGAACAAGAATGAAAATGTATGCATAAGTATGTAGGAGAATGGGTCGGGTCGACCTAAAAACCCAATTTTTGGCATTTATGACTCAGTAGGTCGACCTAATCTAAGTCTGCGTCGACCTAACAGAAGCACTGAAAAAAATACTTCAGAATAGGTCGACCTAAAACAGGTCTAGGTCGACGTAGCTGGAAGTGTTTTTGTTAATTTTAAAAAAATACTTCAACAGGTCGACTCAAATGCATAGGAGGTCGACCTAAAATGCTTAAAATGTTTGAAATGCAGTGAATTGACTTATGAATGTAAGATGTATGCTAGTTCTACTATTTGCATGCCCAAACATGATATATTATGATTTATGATGAGCACTACATACATATAAATGAGATATATGGAGAGACATATATGAGGTCACTATAAACATGTTAATTGATAGCATATTATAGTATCAATAATATTTTTGGAAGTGAATAACAAACATGTTACCAGTTTCTCAATTTTCAGATATCTTGTCATCATGACGTAGAGTGGAGTATATTTCTCTTGTCAATGTAGCAAGATCCATGATTGATGATGATGAACTACCTTCATACTAAGAGAAATGTTAGCTTGAGCATAATCAATATATAAAGTTAAAAATAAATTTAAGTACACAAACACATTTAGCTCAAATTAGAGATATCTAATATCCCTAATTCTCTGCGAATGTTGATGAGCTGCTCGGTTGCAAGAGGTTTGGTGAAGATATCAGCTAGTTGCTTCTTGCTCTCTACATGTTCAAATATAACTTCTCCTTTTTCTACATGATCTCTTAGGAAGTGATGCCTTATTTCGATATGCTTGGTTCGTGAGTGTAGAACAGGATTCTTGCTTAAGTTTATGGCGCTTGTGTTGTCGCACATGATAGGTATTCGATCAAGCTTAATACCAAAGTCAATGAGCTGCTGCTTGAGCCATAATATCTGAGCACAGCAGCTTCCGGCAGCTACATATTCTGCCTCAGCTGTAGATAATGCAACTGATACTTGTTTCTTGCTGTGCCAACTTATCAATGAATTTGAGAATAGATGACATGTCCCACTGGTACTCTTTCTGTTAGATTTGCATTCAGCAAAGTCGGAGTCGGAGAATCCCACCAAATAGCATTCATTTCCCTTAGGATACCATAGGCCATATGTAGTAGTTCCACGGAGATATCGTAGAATTCTTTTTACAGCTTTTAGGTGTGATTCCTTTGGGCATGATTGGTATCTCGCGCACATACATACACTAAACATAATGTCCGGTCTTGAAGCTGTGAGATACAATAGTGAGCCTATCATACCTCGGTATGATTTCACACCAACTTCTTTACCTTTTTCATCCTTGTCTAGGTTGCTATTGGTTACCATAGGTGTGTCAATCTCCTTTGCCTCACTCATTCCAAATCTCTTAAGCAATTCTATGCAATACTTGGTTTGACTAACGAAGGTTCCATGACTAAGTTGCTTGATTTGTAGACCAAGGAAGAAGTTCAATTCTCCCATGAGGCTCATCTCAAATTCACTCTGCATAAGCTTAGAAAATTCTTTGACAAGTTTTGCATTAGTCGACCCAAATATAATATCATCTACATAAACTTGAACCAAAAGTATATCTTTATCTTTTCTTTTAATGAAGAGGGTAGTGTCAACTTTACCCCTAAAGTATCCTTGACTAAGTAGAAATTTGCTTAAACGTTCGTACCAAGCCCTAGGTGCTTGTTTAAGACCGTATAGAGCACGTTTCAACTTATAAACATGTGTTGGATACTTGTAATTTTCAAAACCGGGTGGTTGAGCTACATAGACCTCTTCATTAATATAGCCATTTAGAAAGGCACTTTTAACATCCATTTGAAAGAGTTTAAAGTCTTTTGAGCAAGCATAAGCAAGTAAGAGACGAATAGCCTCTAGACGTGCTACGGGAGCGTACGTCTCTTCATAATCAATACCTTCCTCTTGATTGTAGCCTTGAGCTACCAATCTAGCTTTGTTTCTAGTAATAACTCCGTTTTCATCAAGTTTGTTACGAAAAACCCATCTAGTACCGATTACTTGATGTTCTCCCGGATGAGGGACAAGGTCCCAAACATCATTCCGTTTAAATTGGTTTAATTCTTCTTGCATGGCCATTAGCCAATTCTCATCAAGTAATGCGTCCTTTGCGTTTTTCGGCTCAACTTGTGAAACAAAAGCAAAATGATGACAAAAGTTACTTATCTTGGAGCGTGTTGTAACGCCCTTTGAGATGTCACCTATTATATTGTCGATTGGATGATCTTTTACGTTTGTCCAGGCCTTAGGAAGTTCTTCGTTGTTTGAGATGCTTTCTTTTTCAACATTATCATGAGATTCATCTTTATCTTCCTTAGCATCTTCCTTTGCAACAATTTCACTTTCGTCTTCCTTTTCTTTGACAATGTCTTTAGTAGATGGGCCTGCACTATCAAAAGATATACCTTTCTTGACATATTTTGAGTAAGATTCATCAAAGGACACATGAACTGACTCTTCTACTATAAGTAGTCTTTTGTTCTAGATCCTATATGCTTTACTAGATTGAGAGTAACCAAGAAATATGCCTTCGTCAGCTTTAGCATCGAATTTCCCAAGGTTATCCTTACCGTTGTTTAACACAAAACATTTGCAACCGAATACGTGGAGATGTGACACATTTGGTTTTCTACCCTTTAATAATTCATATGGTGTTTTGTTTAGTATAGGATGTATTAGTATCCTATTCAAAACATAACATGCGGTGCTAATAGCATCAGCCCAGAAATATTTGGGTAGACTTCCCTCATTGAGCATTGTTCTTGCCAACTCCTCTAGAACACGATTTTTACGTTCAACTACTCCATTTTGTTGCGGTGTTCTAGGAGATGAAAAGTTATGTTCAATTCCATGTTTATCACAGTATTTTTCAAAAAGATAATTTTCAAATTCTCCACCGTGATCACTACGGATTGCAACTATCTTAGTGTTCATTTTGTTTTGACATAACCTTGCAAATTGAGTAAAGGCTGGAAAAGTTTGATCCTTACTAGGTAGGAAGACTTTCCAACAAAATCTAGAGTAATCATCAACAATGACAAAACCATAGATGTTTCCACCTATGCTTTTAGTCCTTGAAGGGCCAAAGAGATCCATGTGAAGAAGCTCAAGGGGACGTGATGTTGAAACCACGTTTTTTGATTTAAAAGAATTTTTTGTTTGCTTCCCCTTTTGACATGCATCACATAGATGATCCTTTGAAAACTTTATTTTTGGTAAACCGATTACTAAGTCTTTTGTGACAACCTTATTAAGTAAGTCAAAATTTATGTGGGCAAGGCGTCTATGCCAAATCCATGAGTCTTCGCCTAGAGCAATGAGACACTTGGCACTTGACTTAGATACTTCATCCAAATTCAGCATATAGATGTTGTTTACTCTTATGCCATTAAACATAATGTCTCTTTTCTTAGTATGTTCTATTGTGCAACCAGAATTTGTAAAGGTTATTTTGAAGTCTTTGTCGCACAATTGACTAATACTTAAGAGATTATGTTTAAGACCTTCTACTAGTAACACATCAGTTATAGTTGTGGTAGAAGGGTTACCTACACTTCCTTTACCAAGTATAGCTCCCTTATTGTTGTCTCCATAGGTGACATATCCCTATTTCTCTGCGTGGAACTCAACAAAAAGTGATATGTCTCCCGTCATGTGTCTTGAACATCCGCTATCAAGAAACCACAACCTTTCGGCAATGTCAAGACACTTTTCCTGCAAAATTAATTTAGAGTGGAAGGTCCCCAATTTTCATTGGGTCCTTGGTAGTGAGTACATAAATTGTTGCACTTAGGCAACCATTGAAATACTCCTTTAGGAACTAAAATCCTCCTAAATTTGCATTTTTCAATGGTATGACCCTTTTTGCAACAATAGTGACAAGTAATATGATGAGAATATGATGTTTTGCTAGTTGATTCTTTTGGTACAAAAGTGTATTTACTATATAAAGGAGTATACGATCTTTTGAACTTATTTGGATTAACCGCAAAAGTCACTTTTGGTTGTAGAGCCTTGTCTAATTTGGCCTTTAGATCTCTTACTTCTTTTTGCCAAATATGACACGTCTCGCAACCAAACCATGATGTAGGATCTTCCTCAATTTTATCCTTTTGAATATCTAGCATAGATTGTTTTAAAGCTTCCATATCCTTTTCGGTTTTCTCAAATTTTGATTCAAGATATGAAAAAATTTTCTTATTTGAGGCCAAAAGTTTGAAAGCTTCAATTGCATCTCTATGTAGTTCTTCAAAAGCTAATTTTAATTGAGAATGAGACACCTTATCTACAAGTTCGGGTTTAAGATGACTTACACGTTTCTTTTTCTTGTGTTGATGAGCCATAAGACATAAGTTTGCCGATTCTTCTTTATCGCTTGATGAGTCTTCACTAGAGGAATCACTTTCCCATGCTATGTAGGCTCTTCTAGGCTTGTTGTGACTTTTGCTTTGATTCTTCTCTTTCTCCTTCTTAAGGTATGGACAATCCGGTTTGTAATGACCAACTTTACCACAATTGAAACAAGGACCTCTGGATTTTCCTTTGTTATTCTCATATTGTTTGTACTTGTTGAATTGCTTCCTATAGTTGATCAAGCTTTTGTCGGAGTGTTTTGCTCCATTTTTCTTTATGTATTTGTTGTACCTTCGCACAAACAATCCCATTTCCTCATCATCCGAGTCTTCCTCATCACTAGTATCACTATCCTCTTGCTCTTGCTTTGAGGTCTTGGAGCTTGAAGCCTTTAGAGCTATTGACTTATTCTCTACCTCTTTCTCCATGTTCTTATCTTTCTTTGCCCTTTTCTCATGCATGTCAAGGCATTTAAGATGTTGCTCATGTTCTTCAAGTTTACCAAAGAGAGTGGTGATGTCTAAGGTATTTAGATCATTTGCATCCTTTATGGCAGTAACCTTGGGTTGCCATTCCCTGTTTAAACATCTTAAAATTTTGTTAGTAGCAATTGCATTGGAAACAGGTCTATCAAGAGAATTTAAACTATTTTTAAGATGCACGAATCTCTTTTGCATGTTTTCGATGGATTCACCATCTTCCATGTGAAAGAGTTCGAACTCTTGAGTTAACATATTGATTCTAGCTAGTTTGACATCATTCGTGCCCTCATGGGCAACTTGCAATGTGTCCCACATAGCTTTAGCGGATCTACAATGGGAAACACGATAGTATTCATCAACTCCTAGAGCTGAGATTAGAATGTTTCTCGCTTTCCAATCGTATCCATATCTCTTTTCATCTTCAGCATCCCAAGTATTTTCTGGTTTTGGAACGACAGCACCAGCTGCATTTGTAATGGTAATTTGAAAGGGACCATTAACAATTGCTGTCCAAATGTTCCTATCAATGGCATTGATATGAACGCACATACAATCCTTCCAATAGCCATAGTTTTCACCGTTGAAAACTGGAGCTCTATTGTGAGCCCCTTTAGGTCCGGAAGCCATCTTTCCAATAAGTGTTTCACGTAGCACAGGATAAACCAGAGCTCTTGATGCCACTTGTTAGACGCTAGGCTTAAGGATCTAGAGGGGGTGAATAGATGCCTCAGAATTTTTTCGGATTTATCTCAAGATTAGGCGAAAGCGTTTCGAGATCGACTCGCGTCTATTCCGAACCACTATTGAAAGGATCGGATATGTGATTAAACCACAAAATATTTAAGGATTAACGATGAAAAGACAGCTTAGAGAATCAATCAATTAAGCTAATGTAAATCGTTTAACTACTAACTTGATTAACTTTGTTTGCAATGACTTGATAATAGTTGAAGCAATATATCAAACACTTGGTGATAATGTCCAAATTGATTATGATTCAAGGTGTGGTGACTTGTGGGGTTTATGCAGAATCTTTTCACACAAGTTTAACACTTGAAGCTTTGATCAATTTGCAATTATAACCAGAAATAAGCAAAACGTAAACAAAAAGATAAAAGCGATAAGAACATGATATTTGTTCAGGCAGTTCATCGATCGTCCTCGCTATGACTACATCTGCCCCCAATTCCAAACGGGAATTGGGATGTCTTTCAATATGATTGAAAACAGTTTATACAAAGAAGATAACAAAGCGATAACGATAAACCGAATATGTTGATCCTTTGAATCTTCTTCCCCTTAATCTTGAGCCAGATCAAGTGTCTTCCAAGAGCTTCACTTTGATTCCCTTTCTGCAGTGTTTTGAATTACTTGAACCCTTGTTCTTCAATCTTCACACTCAGCTGAATCTTTGATGAAGCCACTTGATAAAAACCCCCAAAATTCACCAATCTTGGAGGACAAAATCCGCAGATTTTATTCCCCAAAAAACCCCACAAATCTTCACCCACTAGGAATCTTCAATTCCGTTCCATGGACGTTATTGATCTTGATCGCAAACTGTCAACGCAAAAATGATTGTGTGTAATTATGTTGAAGTTGAGAAGAAGAACGAAGATGAGAAGCCTTTGTGTATCTTTTAGTTGTTGGTGTTGAAAGTGAATAATTAACAGAAAAAGATATATATAGGAGCAGGTATGTTGATGCAGAGCAAACATACAATTTGGCAATTTTTGAGGAGATAGTCTGACCTACTTCATTGATTAGGTCGACCTAAATGGAGCAGATTAAGCCAAGTTGTAATTGTTGCCAGTTGGGTCGACCTGTTGGGGGCTTGGGTCGACCTAAGATCAGTTGAAACACGTTCTTGGGATTTTTCTTCAGTTTAGGTCGACCTAGGAACGTGGGTGAGTCGACCTAACAGTAACATGAGTGAATCTCTTCAGTTTAGGTCGACCTAGGAACGTGGGTGAGTCGACCTAACAGTAACATGAGTCAATCTTCTTTGTTTGCTTTAATTTGAGTCGACCTAATGATTAGATGGGTCGACCTAACTGATGCAAAACCATATGCTGAGTAACTGGAGCTTTACAGGTTGACCTGGGCACATGGTAGGTCGACCTACATTATCTTATATAGCCAAAACTTGCTTTCCCTTGAGTCATTCACTTGTGCTTTTGTATTTGTTCACTTATGATGTTTGCCATGAATCGAAAACTCCTTGGTGAGTATAGGCTTGTACTTACAAGATCGTCTTACTATGCATGTCTCTTCCCTAGAAAAAATGATGAAGTTTTCAGCAGAAAAGATCTAGGCAACATTCAAAGTTTTTCGGAGGATAGTATTTCCAACGGCTCTCTTACGACGCATAATTCCTTAACTTACTTTGAGGTATTGCATTGCAACAGAAGAATTTTAAGGGAAGGGAATTCAGAGGTGGCGTTGAGGGTTTGGGATTCGATAACCAAGTTGGAAGTGGTGAGTCATCTTGACAGAGAAGCAAACATTTCTAAAGTGGAGACATTATTCTTGTGGCGGATGGTAATAGCAAAAATTTGTGGACCATGAAGGCAATCCTTAGAGGTTTCGAGATGATGTCCGGATTAAAGGTTAATTTTCATAAAAGCAAGATATACGGAATTCATGTGGGAGAGTGGCTTATGGAAGCGACATCAAAGTTTTTGGCGTGCGATATAGATGAACTGCCCATCAAGTTCCTTGGAGTCAAAGTGGGGGGGGGGAATCCTAGGATGATCTCTATGTGGCGAGAGTTGATTACTCAAATTAATAACAGGCCGGATACTTGGAAAAGGAAGAAAGCTATCATTTGCGGGAAGAGTTGTACTGATAAACTCGGTGTTGAATGCTATTCCAATTTATCCATTATCCTTTTTTCAAAGCGCCTAAAAAAGTGTTGCGGCTTATTCGTTAAATCCAAAGTAACTTCCTCCAGAATGGAAAATAGAATAGAAGGTCCATTCATTGGGTTAGTTGGAGAATCGTTTGCAAGTCACGTGAATTAAGAGGATTGGGTGTAAAAGATGTTAGTTTGTAAATTTGGTTGTGCTGAACAAGTGGAAGTGGCGAATTTTGAAGGAATTCGTTACGTTGTCGGTGAGAATTCTATGCAGTAGATACGATAATATAAAGGTCAAAGTGCTCTTAGGTGACGATACCGTGATAACTAGTAAAGATTCTATATGGTGGAGGGACTTAACTACGTGTGACAATCGCTTAATTTCTACTGAGCATGGATTTGCAGGGTCTGTTACATGCGTGGCAGGAAATGGCAAAAACACGACCTTTTGGCATGCGCATTAGCTTGGAAACCAGTCCCTTAAAGTTGCCTTTCGTGAGGTCTACATCAGCGCATCAGTAGCTGGTATTAGCACTGAAGATGCAGGTGTGTGGTAAAATGGCTCTTGATCTTGGAAATTTGAAGATTTAGTGGACAATGGTGCAGACTTAGATCCGGCTCTGTGGGAGGAGTTCATCTCTTCTCTAACTACTGCGTTTTTTTTATCGGACAAAAGAGGATTTTCTTAATTGGAAGTTATGTGAAGATGGTAATTTTTCTGCTAGCTCTTGTTACAAATAGTTTAGTAAGGAGGTCATTGGTTCTTTGGACAGCCACATGGTGGAAGCTATCAAGCATATTTGGGAGTTAAAAATTCCCTCGAATATAGCCTTATTTGGTTGGAGATTTATTCTTAATAGAGTGCGAACCAAGGACCTTTTATGCATGAGGGGGGTTTTGGTAGACAATCTGTGTGTTTTGTGCAGCGCCGAGGACGAGACAGTGTCACATTAGTTAACACAATTTGAAACAATAAATGAAGTTAACGGGTCAACTAAGGGTAAAAAATAGATTATATATATATATATATATATATATATATATATATATATATATATATATATATATATATATATATATATATATATATATATATATATATATATATATATATATATATATATATATTCATTTATTATTTAACTCTATTAGAATAATGTGTATAAAAATGATCCGAATAATTGAATTAGTATGTAAAATAAAAGATAAAAAATAGAAAATAAATTAGTTAACATAATTTGAAACATTAAATAAAATTAGCGGGTTAACTAATGGATAAAAAATAGGTAATATATATATATATATATATATATATATATATATATATATATATATATATATATATATATATATATATATATATAATATTTAACTTTATTCAAATAAGGTGTATAAAAATGATCTGAATAATTGCATTAGTAGGTAAAATAAAACTATAAAGTCAATAAAACATTATTAAGAGCAACTTTCTCAAACATTAGATCTTTTTGTTTGTGCTAATGAGGGCTACGACAACCGCATGGACACAATAAGAATCATGGTAAGAGTTTCGATTTCCTATATCCTTGTGAATCAGATAGATTTACTCATAGATGGAAGACGTTTCACTCTGTATCTGAAGGAAGAGACGATGGGTCATTCTGGAAACAATGGTGGCAATCCGAAACAACCTGAGTCAGATTCTTCTCCGTCGAGCTCGGAAGAAGAATGGTTAGGAAATGTTAACTATGGGGCAGGAGGAGATTCGGAGGAAGGGGATGGTGGCGATTCGGAGGAAGAGAAATAGGAGGAAGAAGACAACATGGGACCATTCGTTTGCACGAAGGTGTATAGTCCCTTGTGTAAAGAGGTTGTCGTAGGGGTATGATCAAAAGCAAGTTCTTCGGACATTGGGCCATACGATGAGGCTATTGGCAGGTTTAAACATAGGGTAGGACAGGGGGGGCTGCAGTTTGAGTAATGAGGAAGCTATTTCGTCTTTTTCTGTAACAAAAGTCAGTGTTGTACCGTGTACTTGTGATGATAAAAGTGTAGAAACTTCTTCGAAGAAAGCTTTTAGGAGGGGTAATAAGAAATCTATTAAATTTAAACATGTGTTGGACTTGGTGGGGCCTTTTAATGCAAAAAACATAGAATGAAAGGGAAAAATAAAAAAGAGGCTTTTGTTAGATAAAAGGCAATACTGGAAGTGGGCAGGAGCTTAGTGTTGGCAAATATAATGATGTTCTAGTTTTAACCTCTGAAGAGTCAGGAACTATGAAGACTGCGGGCATCTATTTGTATGGTAATCAATCAGAAGAATCAGATATTGTGAGGGGAAATAAATGGATTCGGGACAATTTGGATTATGGTTTTGGAGATAAAATTTGGAAAGTAATTTCTAATCTAGGAGTGGTAGTAGAGGACTCTAAAAAAGATTACAAAAAGAACATTATTGAGATGGAGAGATTGGATAGGTTAAGAAATAAAGGTGGGAAGGTGCAATCAAATTTGTGTCGATGATTGTTGGATCTTTGAACATTAGAGGGGGAGGTAGTAGAATCAAGAGAAGAAGGATTAGTCATATCATTAATAAAGGGCGGGCGGATATTTTTCTAATCCAAGAGACTAAATTAACAACGATAACGGAAGCTTTAGAGAGGAGTTTTTGGGGGTCAGAAGATATCGATTTTTCTTTCTCTAAATCCAAAGGAATGTCGGGAGGTTTGTTGATTATTTGGAAGATTCATGGTATGGAAGTGATTAGTAGTTTTAAAGGTGAGGGTTACTTGGGAATAAAAGTTAGATGACATAACTCTATTTATTATGTAGTTAATGTTTATGCGCCGTGCTCCTTGGTGTTAAAGAGGGAGGTTTGGAGGAATTTATTGAGGTTAAAGTCTTTGTTCATTGATGGATATTGGTTGATTGGGGGTGATTTTAATGCGGTAAAGAATCGGGAAGAGCGGATTGGGAGATATTTCTTTTCCAATAATTCGGAATGGGGGGAGTTTTCTAAGTTCATTGAAGATAGTGAGTTAATTAATATTCCTTCAAACGGAAAGAAGTTCTCTTGGTTTTGTGGAGATGGGAAGGCTAAGAGTGTGATTGATAGATTCTTGGTGGCGGAGAACATTATTAGAGATTGGGGAGTGGTGGGCCAATTCATAGGAGACAGAAGGTCGGGGCCGAAACCTTTCAAATGTAAAAATGAGTGGTTTTCTAATAAAGAGTTTATTTCTTTTGTTGAAAAGGAGTGGAAAACTATGAAGGTAGAAGGTCGGGGAGATTTTATTCTTAAGAAGAAATTGCGGATTCTTAAAGGAAGACTTAAATGGTGGAATTCTTGGGTTTTTGGTAGGGTTGATCTTGAGATAGAAGATAGTGTTAGAGATTTGAACATAGAGGTTGAAGATGGGGTGGAAGGTAATGAGGAGTTGGTTAGTCATAAGAAGGCTTGTGGTAATTTTTAGTTGAATCTTAAAATAAAGGAGAATATGCTTATTCAAAAGTCAAGGGTTAAGTGGCTTAATGATGGAGACACTAATAATAGGTTGTCATACCCTAATTTTGACCCCCCCTGAGATGTCATACCTCCAAGTACCTCATCAAAATCAAGACAGATACTCAGAGCAATCACCTATTCATCTGGTACTTAATCGAGGATGCTCAATGACAAAAGAGTTTAGGCAAAGGATCAATCAATATGAGAATAGCCTCTAATGCAATCATAGGATTCAAATGATTCATTTATTCACCTATGTTGATTAGACACTAGTCATCAAGACCCAGGTTTACTCAGATCACCAGACTAGGGTTTTGAGCCTATCAAGGACTGAAATCAGGGACCACATTTGGGAAACCCTAAAAAGCTCCAGGACACCTATCAAATGGTTCAATCATCTTAAAATGATCCATATGACAATATCCATAAGGCATTACACCTCAATTCAAGATCCACAGTCATCAATTTCATCTGGTCGACAATTAGGGTTTTTTGACCTAATTCACCAAGATAGTTGACTTTAAATCAAGACATGGATCCAAGACTCAAAACATGACTCAAGATTTTCTTTTACCTCAATATAATCTATTCACATCATTCATTTGAGGAGGAGAGTTTGATTCATCACAAAAGTCCAAGATTTCACTTCATCTGGAAAAAGTCAACTGTACAGGACCACCTTTGACTTTTAGGGTTTTGAGTCAAAACATGACTTTTAGGGATCAATATCATCAATATATGATTATTGAAGTCATTTGATCAAAGAAAATCAAGAAAATCAATCAAGAATCGAAAAGTCAAAGATTGACTTTTCATACTTAGAAATTTTTCTAAGTGTTTAAGAGTCTTTTTTTCAAAACTTTGGAAGGGAATATCTCAAAATTTCAAGTACAAACTGAAAAAAAACTTCCAACATCAAATTTGTAGATTTTGATCCAATGAACAACTTTGTCACATATGATGTTTTGGCTAGAAATCAACCATTGAAGAGATATGGAGCTCCAAAGTTGCTGCCTTCATAAAAACAAGCAAAAAAACCCTAGTTTTCTTCAAACTTCAAGCTCATTTTTCACAAATTTCCCAATTGATTTTGAAGAAACTCCAAACTAATGAATTGAAGTACATGTTAAGGGCTTTCCAAATTGTGCTCAACCTTCCCCAAATTCATTTTGAGCTAAGAGATATGATTGATCAAAGTTAGGCATTTGTAGTGAAATTATAGGTCATGCCTAAGTTTGAAATTTGCAATTTTGTGCAAGTGCTTACACTAAATGGTGCCTCTAAACTTCAGAAACATTGCAAGGATAGGAGAGAATCGTTTGCATTATTGCACAAATATTTGAAGGGAATATTCCAAAACCAAAACATGTGATTATGTAATGATTGCATTTTGAGAATTTATGGCCAAGTGGTGATTCATCAAAGGAATCTTCTCCCAACCAATTAGAGCTCATTTTTGCATCAAATTTGTCCCCTAAGATCAAGCAAAACCGATGGCTAGGGAGTGGTATCAAAGAACTCATCATTGCATATGGATCTTTCTCACATTTCTTCATAACCAAGAAACCAAGTTAACCTCATTAAGCAAAGCTCACTCTCTTCAAACACACTGAAATTTTTGCCTATAAATAGAAGAGCATACCTCAGTAATTAGACACACCAAAGCAACAGAATTCTTGCTTTCTCTCTTCTCCCCTCATACTTAGGTTTTTCAAAGGTTCTTTGGCAAGAAGACTCAGATTCTTCAAACCAAAGCTCTTCCTTTGAAAGTAAGTATTCATACATATCAAAGGAGGTATTTAGAGGTGATCCAAGCATCTGGAACAACTCTGTACGTGGAGGATCATCATCTTCACCTCTCACTTGGAGCCATATCAGTTGGGGTCGAGCAAGAAGTTTTGGGGAGTTCTAACCCAAACTAAGCATCTCAACACCTTCCCGGGGGATCACTGAAGCTTTTGGGATCATTACAACAACTCTGTAGCACCCTTTGATCAGAGCTCGATCTTCATTTCATAGAAATTTGAAGGCTTGAGGTTGAAGATGAAGATGGTGGCGCCATTTTTCAAATTTCTCAGGTTTCAGTTTATTATATTTTGAATGGTTTGTGTTTAACCTATGAATTCATCGTAGTGTCCCAACGGTTACAACGCGCGTCCAAACTCTTGCCATGCCATAGGTCTGGGGTTCGATCCCCCCCTCAGACCTTTTGTTCATTTTATTTTCCAATTCATTTTAATGCTTTGCCTTCACATATAATCACATGGTCTCCTTTACTAAATAGGCCATACGCGTGGCCCAGTTGGTATTTGTTTTGTTTGGTAACCAAGAGGGCGTGAGTTCAACCCTTGGCAAGACCAAACCCTATTTTTTACCACTATTTTTCTTCCATTTTATTTACAACTTCATATAATTATTTCACCTATCAAATTAAATCATTTTTGCTTCATTTTTCACGCACTTCTCATTTAATATATCTATTTTTAGGATATACCAAAAAATCATAAAAAATATATTATTTTAGTATGTTTTAATTAGGTTTAAAATCACATATTTTAAGTATGTTTTAATACTTAAAAAAAATATAAATTTCACTTGATTTTCAAAACCTAATCTCTTGTAAATATTTTTGAGTTAAAACCCTATTCATATAGGTCTTAATAGGGTATAAGCTTTGTCATTACCCTAATTAAGTTGACTGTTGTCAAGAATTTCAACTGTTTTCAATCTCCGATCAAACAGACAATCCAGGTTTTCAGACAACAAAACCTTGTATCTCCTCAACTGTTCCTTAAAAACTGTAATTCATTTTTTAGTGGGCCTCTAATAGAGTGTAAGTCCCAGCACCTTTTTTCTTTTCATAGTTTGTTTTCAAAAAACTGTATTTACAAAATCTTCTTTCTGTTTTAAAAACATTCTTCTGGTATTTAAAGGGCATTATTCCCGGTGAAACTCTTCAGATACCTATGTGACCTTTGTCCATCTTCACTTCTTCTGTTTTCAAAAACCTTTAACTGTTTATAATAAATATTCAACTGTTATCAATAAACAACAAAACTGCTGGTAAGGCTTTGTATATACTCCTTCAAAGGCCTCCACTCCATCCAGGTTAGGCTTTATAGCTTTCAATTTACAGTCTTTATTTAAATTACTGTCAAATATAAACTGTTTATATATTGTTTAGAACTACGTCTGAGTGTAAACCTTAGGACAATTAAGCTATATATATATATATATTATAGGAATATGGCCTAGGATTGAGAATGTCTTCCCGGTGAAGGCTCTTTCCTAATTAGAGATATGTAGTTCAAACCCTCAAGATGAATTATTCCCGGTGAAACATCTTGAAAAAGCCTTAGAACCCAAACTAGGACACATCTACCCAAGAGGAATTATTCCCGGTGAAACCTCTTACCCATTTGCTTACAGCCAAAATAAGTTCAAAACCACATAGCTTTCTCTTGTGCTATAACAAGGACCCTCGATGACCCTCGATTAGCCTCCTCTTGGGCTTTGTAGAAGGACCCACAGGCTTCTTAAAAGCATTCCCAGCTTCCTCTTGAGCTTGTATACAAGGACCCATAAGGTTTCTTATAAACATAGGAACAGGTCTTTAGTCATCTTTTAGCCTATCCTGGTGAGTTTCTTCTTCTCTTTAAACCAGACTTTAAACAAGCTAAGAATGTCTCAATCTCATATTGAGTCCACCTTTTGGAATACGAGACATGGACAGTCTCTGTCACCCTTATCTTCATTAATCTTCCTTAGCAGAGTCTAGGATCCATAGTTATCTATCCTTAGTCAGAGTCAGCCTTAATCTTGGGCTTTAAACAAGAAGTCTCAATTGGATAATCTTCCTGCTATCATTCAAAATCCCTGGAAAGGGTTAGCTTCCAAAAATTGAACTTTTAAAAGATAAATTCTCCAGCAAACAAAAACCCTTGGAAAGGGTTAGCCTCCATTCATTCTTTAAAAAGATAATCTCACCAGCCTCAGTCAGTAAAAGACATATTCCTCAATAAAGAGTCAGCCTCAATTCTGGGCTTTGTACAGAACACAAAAACTTCTTAGTTTAAGTCAATCCCCAGTGTAATTATTTCCCAGATTCAATAAAATAAATCAATCAAAAAGCCTCAAGCTTGGGCCTCATCCAAGCCAGCTAAAGTCAAATCTTTTATACAATAGATAGATATAGATTATCTCTATAGAGAGATCTTTCTCCTATCTCACCACATTCAAACAAACAAACATTACATTACATTTTAATTTTAATCAGTCTCCCATTTAGGATTTTGAAAGACATGCTCTGGCAGTAAAACCCAGGCATGTGGTAACTTTCCCTAATTTGGATGAGCATCTTTCTTTCATTCAAGACGCAGTTGACTGGTATACTTGCACATACACAAGTAAGGTCCCCCTCTTGAGTGAAATGAATTCAGTTATTCTGTCACTCTTTTAATGTTTGTGGTGGAATAGTAGAAATAACTCTCTGTAAAGATGATTTCATGTTTCTTTACTGTAAACAGAGATTTAATTCAAGCTTCAACCTTGAGCTTCAAGCAAGGCACCAAAAATAATTAATTTCCCTAGTTAGCTCTCCGAACTACAAAAAGCTCTGACTTCCACTAGGGATATGTAGGCGTGAGGTTCACAAGGAATCCCAGCGAGCTAATAAAAAACCAAAAAATAGTCAGTCTCTCTGTCTTTCTTTTAATTCGATTCAATTCTCTCTCCTAACACAAAGGAGAAACTTTCCCAGTAATCAGCAACAAACACAAACACATAGACACAGAGAAGGTTCCCGTAGAGTACTACGGATATGTAGGGTGCTTAAACTCTTCCCTATGTATAACCGACCTCCCGGACTCCATAATTTCTAGTCTAGGTGAATCCCCACACTTAGCAAACTCCTAGGGTTTATTTGAGATCTTTTTCCCCTCTCCTACTCGTAGGATAATTAAAAAGTTCGTGTGATATCATAGGAAGAACTGAAACAAAATTCATCCCGCCACGGGCGCATTCTCCTTCCAAATTTCGCGTGAAGGGTCTAGCGTGCCGTCCTCCCAAGTGAAACGAGGAGGTAAAAGAAAACGACACCACATAGGTACTTTCATATTATTATGAAAGAGAGGAGGAGGAGAACCATATTAGGCCTATTAACTTGGATAGGGGTTTGTTGGAATCGGTCAAGGAGGTGAAGGAGGAAGTTCATATTTTTTTTGGGTTGAAGTTCTCGGTTTCAGAGGCTACTAGACCGGTTTTAGATGGTATTATATTCGAAGAGTTGGGTCCTTTTGAGAGAAGCTCTCTTGAGGTCCCTTTCTCGGAGGAGGAGATAAAGGAAGCGGTGTGGAGTTGTGAGGGTTCGAAAAGCCCGGGTCCAGATGGTTACTCTTTCCTTTTCATTAAGAAGCTTTGGTTCTTTATGAAAGAAGATTTTGTGAGATGTTTCATGGATTTCTATAGAGGGGCTTTTTTTGTCTAAAGCTATTCTCCTTTCTTGACTTTGGTTCCTAAATCTTCTAATACTTTAGGGTTGGAAGATTATAGACCGATTTGCCTTGATGATGTTATTTATAAAGCTTTATCAAAACTTTTGGCTTGTAGGTTGAAGAAGGTCTTAAATTCTATCATCTCCCCTTGTCAAAGCGCTTTTGTTCTGGGAAGACAATTGTTAGATGGGGTGTTGGTGGCGAATGAAGTGGTGGACTATGCTCACAAGGAAGGTAAAAGTTGTATTCTATTTAAATTTGATTTTGAAAAGGCATATGATAAAGTAAATTGGGGTTTCCTTAGATACATGCTTAGAAAGATGGGGTTTGGTGAGCGTTGGATGAGTTGGATGGAGGCTTTAGTCTTTACAAGTAGTATGTCGATGTTGGTGAATGGTAGCCCAACGAAGGAGTTTGAGGTTAAAAGAGGTTTGAGACAAGGAGATCTTCTTTCTCCTTTTCTTTTTTTATTGTAGCGAAAGGTCTCAAGGGGTTAGTGAATAAAGCGATGGGAAATGGGGATTTCTTAGGTTTCAACATAAATGGGAAGTGCAACATTGATATCCTCCAATTTGTGGATGATACTTTTTTGGTTGGTGAAGGAAGTTGGAATTACATTTGGGAAATCAAATCGGTGTTGAGGAGTTTCGAAATTGTTTCGGGCCTTGACATTAACTACCACAAAAGCAAGTTAATTGGAATTAATATTAACTCTAATTTTTTGGAGGTTGCCTCTTTTTTTCTTTCTTGTAGGTTGGAGGATAAAAAATTCACCTTTCTTGGCATTCTTATAGGGTCAAATCCGAGGAGGATGGAAACTTGGGGAGGCCTTGTGAACAAATTAAGAAAAAGATTGTCTTCTTGGAAGGGGCGTTTTCTTAGTTTTTGTGGAAGAATTACCCTCCTAAAGTCGGTGTTAAATAGTCTTGCTATTTTCACTCTTTCCTTCTGTAAAGCACCGATTGGCATCATTAAGGAGATTACTAGAATCCAAAGTAATTTTCTTTGGGGTGGTTCGGAGAAATTGAGAAAGACCCATTGGGTGAGTTGGAAAGCGCTTTGTCTTCACGTTGAGAAAGGTGGCGTTGGTCTTAGAAGAGTGAGAGTCTTTAATGAAACTCTTTTGAATAAAAGGAGGTGGAGGATTTTAGAGGAGGAAAAATCTTTGTAGTATAAACTGTTGAAGGCTTATTATGGAGATATTAATTGGTTGGTAGTAAATGGCGAGAGAGGAGGCAAGAGTAAAATTTCTAAATCGGATTGGTGGAAAGATATTATCTCTTTGGTGAAAGGAGCTTCGGAAGATTTTTTTGCAAAGAAGACGACTTTCATTGTAAGTAATGGCTTTTTGGTCTCTTTTTGGCTTTCTTCTTGGCTACCTTGCAGTTGTCTTCTGGATCTTTTCCCCTTTTTATTTTCTTTGTCCCGTTTGAAGGAGGCTTCGGTGGGGAGCATGGGTGGTTGGGTGAATGAGGTTTGGGAGTGGGGTGATTTGGGGATTTCTTCTCAAAACAGCCCCGATTTTACGGAAGCGATGTTTTCTGTGGGGAAATTTTGCTTTCTTTTCCTCTGCTTTTAGAAGGGAAAGACAAGGTTGTTTGGAAGGATGAAGTGGACCTTGTTAGAACAAGAATTGTTCTGATCAATATTCCTAGTTTTGATGAAAACATTATATATGAATTTTGTATAAGACAATGTGGTACTCTAATCCTTTACGTTTTCCATTTCAGGAAATATATAAAGAGTATGCACAAATCAGCGTTCAGAAGCACTGACCAAGAAGTTCTGGATGGCTTCATCAGAACATGTTCTGGCAAGACATCAGAAGATGGTCCTGCAGAATCAGAACATGATCTGGAAAGCATCAGAAGATGTCAGTCAGAAGTACAAGCTATGAAGCTCTGATGGTATCACGCTCAAAGCTCTTTAAAGTCAGAAGACATAAGATGCTCTGCACCAAAGCTGAAGACTCTGATATTCAAATGTTGTTTTCTACAAATTCTGAGTCCAGAAGAAAGTACAAGATGAAAGGCTATAACGTCAAATCTTTGACTGACAAAAGGAACGTTAGAAGCTACATAAGGTAAATTTAGTAAAAGCAGCAAAAGCATGGCTCGAGGTAGTTGACAAAAGCGTGAAACATTAAATGCAGCGTTGTACTATTCACGCAAAGCATTAAAAGCTCCCAACAGTCATTTCCTCTCAACGCCTATATATAGAAGTTCCATTCAGAAGCAGCAAACAATACTCTTGGCAAAAGAACAGAAACGCTGTCAAACTGAAAAGCAAAAAGAACTTCATCTTCAACCTCACAACTTTGTAATATCTTAGTGAGTGTTAAGAACTAGAACTTAAGAGAAATATCACTTTGTGATTACAACTTTATTAGAAGCAAGTTATACTCTTGTAAACATTTATTTTTACATTGATTGTAAAGGAATTCCTAGAGTGATCAAGTTGCGATCAGGATACTCTAGAAGGCTTAGAGTGTTTCTAAGTGGATAACCATTGTAATCAGTTGGATTAGTGGATTAAATCCTCAATTAAGGTAAATCACTCTAAAGGGGTGGACTGGAGTAGTTTGGTTAACAACGAACCAGGATAAAAATCATTGTGTTGATTATTTTTATCTTCCAAGTTTTTGAGTTACACTTATTCAATCCCCCTCTTTCTACGTGTTTTTCTTTCCTTCAATTGGCATCAGAGCGCCGGTTCTAGGTGCAAGCACTTAACAGTGTTAGACAAAAGATTCAGGGAGAAAAACACAAAATGGTTGATCCATTTCCAACTCCTACTCCTGAATAAAACAACAATGGTAACAATGGAAGCAGTAGCTTCAATGGTTACAATAGACCACCAGTCTTTGATGGAGAAAATTTTGAGTATTGGAAAGATTGACTTGAAAGTTATTTTCTATGTCAAGATGGTGATCTATGGGACTTAGTGTTGGATGGTTACAGACATCCTGCAAGTGCTCGTGGAGTCAAGATTACAAGACAAGCTGTGAGTGATGACCAAAAGAAAGAATTCAAGAATCATCACAAGTCAAGAACTATATTGTTAAATGCTATTTCTCATGCTGAGTATGAGAAGATAACAAACAGAGATACTGTTCATGACATCATTGAATCTCTGAACATGACGCATGAAGGAAATGCTCAATTCAAGGAGACAAAGGCTCTGGCTCTAATCCAGAAATATGAAGCGTTCATATTGGAAGATGATGAAAACACGGAAGCAATGTTCTCTATATTCCAAACTCTAACTGCTGGATTAAGAGTTCTTGACAAGGGATACACAAAGGCTGATCATGTTAAAAAGATAATCAGAAGTCTTCCCAAAATATGGGGACCAATGGTTACAGCATTCAAGATTTCCAAGAATCTGAATGAAGTATCTCTTGAGGAGCTGATAAGTGCCTTGAGGAGTCATGAGATTGAGCTGGATGCAAATGAGCCTCAAAAGAAAGGTAAGTCTATTGCATTAAAATATAATAATAAAAAATGCGTTAACGCTTTTCAGGAAGAATAAGAATATTTTGACGAGTCAGAGTCAGAAGAAGAAGAAGATGAACTATCTCTCTTATCCAGAAGAGTAAATCAACTCTGGAAAAGCAAGCAGAGAAGGTTCAAGAACTTTTAGAACTTCAAGAGGCCTGAAAAAGGAGAATCTTCTGAACACAGAAGATCTGGCAAAAAGAAAGTGACGTGCTATGAATGCAAGGAACCTGGACACTACAAGAATGAATGTCCAAAGCTTTAGAGGGAAAAGCCCAAGAAAAGATTTGAAAAGAAGAAAGGCTTAATGGCTACTTGGGATGACTCAGATTCTTCTGATCAAGAGTCAGACTCTGAAGATGAGCAAGCAAACATAGAACTTATGGCAATAGTTGACGCCAGTGAAGAGTCTACTTCTGATTCAGACTCTGATGAGGTATTTTCTGAACTTTCTAGAGATGATTTAGTTTCCAGCTTAACTGAACTTCTGGAAGTTAAGAGTCAGCTTAGTATCAAATACAAAAAGCTCAAAAAGCTCTTTGCATTTGAAACTAAGAGACTTGAAATAGAAAACTCTGAACTTAAAGAAAAGGTTTTAAAATTAACTAAAGATGTTGAATCATCTTCAAGTTCAGAAAAGTCTATTCCAAGCACTAACAATATTTTGAAGGAATATGACTTGAGTTTCAGAAAGTTTCTATCTAGAGGTATAGGCAGAAGTCAGCTAGCCTCTATGATATATGGTGTAAGTGGAAACAAGAGAATAGGCATAGGCTATGAGGGTGAAACCCCATATAAACTTGAACCTGTTAATGAGATGATAATCAAATACAAGCCTTTGTATGAACAGTTCAAGTATGGCCATTCTCATGATATTAAGCACACATCACATGCTAAAAGTTTCCACATAACACACACAAAGAAACATGCCATTACACACTCTGGAAAATATTATGTGAAACCTCATGCTAAATCTCAGTTCAACCAGAAATTGAGAAGGACTAACCCCAAAGGACCCAAAAGAATGTGGGTACCTAGGATAAGATAATTCCTATTGCAGATCTCCTTCAAAGCTCAAAAGGAAAACATATCATGGTACCTGGACTCTGGATGCTCACGTCACATGACGGGAATAACGTCTATGTTCCAAGATCTGGTACTTAAATTTGTTGGAGAAGTAAAGTTTGGAGGGAACCAGAAGGGAAAAATCATTGGCTCAGGAACCATATGTATTGGTAACTCTCCCTCTATAACTAATGTTCTTTTAGTAGATGGATTAGCTCATAACTTATTGTCCATAAGTCAATTAAGTGACAATGGTTATGACATAATCTTTAATCAAAAGTCTTGTAAAGCTATTAGTCATAAAGATGGCTCAATCCTATATACAGGCAAGAGAAAGAACAACATTTATAAGATTGATCTTTCAGATCTTAAGAATCAAAAGGTTACTTGCCTTCTGTCTGTTAGTGAAGAGCAGTGGGTCTGGCACAGAAGATTGGGTCATGCTAGTTTGAGGAAGATCTCTCAGATTAACAAACTCAATCTGGTCAGAGGACTCCCTAATCTGAAATATAAATCAGACGCTCTTTGTGAAGCATGCCAGAAAGGGAAGTTTTCAAAACCTGCGTTCAAGTCTAAAAATGTTGTCTCTTCCTCTAGGCCGCTAGAACTTCAGCACATTGATCTTTTTGGCCCAGTCAAAACAACATCAATCAGAGGGAAGAAATATGGATTAGTCATTGTAGACAACTATAGCAGATGGACATGGGTAAAGTTCTTGAAACACAAGGATGAGTCACATACTGTTTTCTTTGACTTCTGTACTCATATTCAATCTGAGAAGGAATGCAAAATCATAAAGGTCAGAAGTGATCATGGTGGTGAATTTGAGAACAGATTCTTTGAAATTTATTTCAAAGAAAATGGTATTGCCCATGATTTCTCTTGTCCTAGAACTCCACAGCAAAATGGAGTTGTAGAACAAAAGAATAGGACTCTACAAGAAATGCCCAGAACCATGATCAATGAGACTAATATGGCTAAGCATTTCTGGGCAGAAGCAATTAACATAGCGTGTTATATTCAGAATAGAATCTCTATAAGACCTATTCTAAATAAGACTCCTTATGAATTGTGGAAGAACAGAAAGCCCAACATTTCTTATTTCAATCCATTTGGATGTGTATGTTATATTCTGAACACTAAAGATCATCTGCATAAGTTTGATTCTAAAGCTCAAAAGTGTTTCCTTCTTGGATATTCTGAAAGCTCTAAAGGCAACAGAGTATACAATACTGAAATGCTGATAGTTGAGGAATCAATCAATATCAGGTTTGATGATAAGCTTGGTCTTGAAAAACCAAAGCAGTTTGAGAATTTTGCAGATATAGATATCTCTAACTCAGATCATGAAGAACCCAAGTGTAAGGAGGTATCAGAAGATCAAGTTGCAGCGTCTTTAGAGAATCTCAGAATTTGTGAAGAGCCAACACTCAGAAGATCTTCTAGACTCAACTCTGCTCATCCAGAAGATGTTATAATTGGAAAGAAAGATGATCCCATCAGAACAAGAGCATTCCTGAAGAACAATGTAGAATGTTAATTTGTGTAACACCCATATATAAATACATACATCAAAGCATATATGTATACATGAATCCAAGTATTTGGTACTGAAAATACTTATAAGTTCCTAGTCAACACATTATACATATTAATGCCCTAATACAAAAGTTCTACCACTGGCATAATACATACAAGATGTTCAAACAAAAAGCTAAGAACTAGATCAAACAATGATCACAAAAGAAATCCACAACGGAAGCTTCGCCATATCCAAAAGAAACATAAGGAATAAGGAAATCAAACTGCCTTCTCCTTACCCTTCGCGGAACTTGTAGTACCTGAAATCAATATATAATGGGGTGAGATACAAAATCCCAGTGAGTTCCCTATCTTATGGATCCTCTCGGATCTAAAGGGTTCTAGCCTATCAATCTCAAGTCATAAAGGAACTAGACCTTGAGTTCACACACTAACATTATATGGAATCATACATAGAGTTCAACAACTCAACCACAATATTACTAATCGGAAAACTGTTACCAAGGTATCCCTCTAATCCCGTCCCCTTCTACGTCTAGGAGGTGGCACGAGTCATGGATCCTTTGGGAAATCTTGACATATGAAATGGATTCGGACTCATGAGCCTTCCCTCATGAATCGTCACTTCACATGGCCCGTACACCATCACAAGTCTCTACCCTGTTAGGTTCCATTCGTACACAAAAGCGGGAATCAAACCTGCCAAGATTATTAGTGCCTCTCTGCACAGTGCCTCTCTGCACATAGAATGCCTGTTAGCATTCAAAAGAAAAAGAAATAAACAAAAACAATGGTTCCGATTAGTACATCATACAATGGTGATTGCTCACGCAAATCACTAGGCCTGTTAGCCCTTCTCTAGGCCTGTTAGCCTTTTCTCATAAAAATCTAAATAAACGTATGTTCCATATAATGTCTCATCCTAGGTTTTCTTTGTTAAGTTACACATACCTAACAAATCCTAGTTTTCATCACTTGTTCTTTATTCACATAACAATGAAGTTATCCAAACCTCTTTGATATAAACATATATAACAAAGGTATACCAATCCACCTGCAATAGAACTCAACCAAACAATTATCATCATTGTCTGTAAAAATGGCAATTTATCACAATTATAGAGTACATATTCGTCATACCAAAAGCATACCGTTCACATGGTTCCGAACGATAAATAACCCAAGTAATCAAGCAAACTACCGACTCTCAATTAAATAATTCTCCTTTTGATCCCAAAACCTACATTACTAGAAAGTACACGCTTCTAACTTCCTACCACTTCGAACGGTGATTAAAACAGAGTTTTGGTTCAAAAGTTATGATCGAAACGGTTTATCTCTTAAACTAAAGAATTGGTTAAGAAAGCTTCAGTTCGCGCCGCGCAACAGCTAGGTCGCGCCGCGAACCCTCTGGCAGTAGCAAACCTCACCAAAATCTCATGGTGTTCGCGCCGCGAACCCTTGTACATGCCGCATACTGATGGCAGAACCAAACCTCAGAATTATTTGCAAGGTTCGCGCCACCTCCCCTTGTTCGCGCCGCGAAGCGCGCGAAAACAGAATTCCCAGATTTGGTTTTTGGTTCAACAAAGACCAAATCAAACCATCTCCATACTCAAACCTGTTCCAGATTCATACTAAAGCATAGGACAACATAACCATGATATCCCTATAGTTTACAACTCATATCCATGAACATCCAAGGTTTAATTCACAAACCTAGGTTTTTCTATAGAAAACCCCCAAATGAAAACTATGATTTTCATCCATAAATCAAAAGTTATAAGTTTCTAACTAGAACCCACCTTGATTACAAGTCGTTGATGTCGAAGATGAGTCGATTCGGCGGAGAGATGATGAAGATCCAAGCCTTTTTCCTCTTTTCTCCTCTTGCTCTTCCTTCTCTCTACTTCTTCTCTCTATCTTTCTCTTCTTGTTGCAAAATGAAGAAGAAAAGCAAAAAGGAAATTGATATAAGAAAATATCTTAAGTCACACTACTAACTGAATGTCCAAAAGTATCTCTAATGTACCAATTTATAAAACCTCGGTGTCAACTAATAATATTAGAGCATTTAATTTAATACGGGGTATTACAATTTGGTTTAGTGTCTTTTATTGAGCCAACTTCTGTTGAGCAAGCTCTGGAAGATGCTGACTGGATAATTGCAAATCAGTTTACAAGGAATGATGTTTGGGATCTGGTTCCAAGACCTAAAGGATTTAACATCATTGGGACAAAATGGGTCTTCAGAAACAAGCTGGGTGAGAAAGGTGAAGTTGTAAGAAACAAAGCCAGACTGGTTGCTCAGGGTTATAGTCAGCAAGAAGGCATTGACTATACAGAAACCTTTGCACCAATGGCCAGGTTAGAATCTATTCGCTTATTAATTTCATTTGCCACTCAGAATAACATCACTCTGTGTCAGATGGATGTTAAGAGTGCCTTCTTAAATGGCTATATAGATGAAGAAGTATATGTCCATCAACCTCCTGGTTTTGAAGACTCTAAGTCTCCAGAACATGTTTTTAAACTAAAGAAATCATTATATAGACTGAAGCAAGCTCCCAGAGCTTGGTATGAAAGATTAAGTTCTTTCCTTCTGTATAAAGGTTTCACTAGAGGAAAAATGGATACAACTCTCTTCTGTAAAACCTTTAAAAAGGATATTTTAATTCGTCAAATATATGTTGATGATATTATATTTGGAACATCTAATGCTACACTTGGAAAGAAGTTTGCTAAGTCTATGCAGGAAGAGTTTGAAATGAGCATAATGGGAGAACTCAAGTATTTCCTTGGGATCCAGATTAATCAAACTTCTGAAGGAACTTATGTTCATCAGACCAAATATGTGAAAGAGCTTCTGAAGAAGTTCAATCTGTCAGAAAGCAAAGAAGCAAAAACTCCAATGCATCCAACGTGTGTATTAGGTAAGGATGAGGTAAGCAAGAAGGTAGATCAGAAAATCTACAGAGGTATGATATGATCTCTTCTATATCTCACTGCTTCTAGACCTGATATTTTATGCAGTGTATGCTTGTGTGCTAGATTCCAATCAGATCCTAGAGAATCTCACTTAACTGCTATTAAGAGAATTCTGAGGTATCTGAAAGGTACTACTAATGTTGGTTTAGTCTACAGAAGATCTGAAGAATATAACTTAGTGTTAGAACAAGATTTGTTCTGATCAATATTCTTAGTTTTGATGATAACAATGTATATGAATTTTGCTTTAGATAATGTGGTACTCTAATCCTATGCAATTTCCATTTCAGGAAATATATAAAGAGTATGCACAAATTCAGCGCAAGAAGCACTGACTCAGAAGGTTCAAGTATGCAACATCAGAACATGCTCTCGCAAGACATCAGAAGATGGTCAAGCAGAATCAGAACATGGTCTATTGAAGCATCAGAAGAACTTGAGATCAGAAGCAGAAGCACTGAAGTTCTCATGGTATCACGCTATAAGCTCTTCAAGGTCAGAAGACAAGAAGATGCTCTGCACCAAGCTGTTTGACTCTGATGACATTCAAACGTTGTTTATACAAACATCAGATCAGAAGCAAGTACAAGATGGCAGGCTACGCTGATTGACAAAAGGAACGTTAGAAGCTATTAAAGGCAACGTCAGTTAAAGCAAGAAAAGCAAGGCTCGAGGTAGTTGACAAAACAGTGAAACATTAAATGCAATGCTGTACGGATCACGCAACGCATTAAATGCTCCCAACGGTCATCTTCTCAAACGCCTATAAATAGAAGTTCTGATGAGAAGCTGAAGACAACACTTTGCGCAAACATACAGAAACGCTGTCAAATTCTAAAAGCTCTCAAACTTCATCTTCAACCTCACTTCATTACTGTTGTAATATCTTAGTGAGATTAAGCTTAAACTTAAGAGAAAAATCACAGTTGTGATAATAGCTTATTAAGAAGCATTGTAACTCTTATAAGAATTTGTTTAGATTCATTTGTAAGAACTAGAGGAGATCAAGTTGTGATCGGATTCTCTAGAAAGTCTTAGAGGGTATCTAAGCATTGTGTTCCTAGAGTGATCAGGTTGTGATCAGAATACTCTAGAAGACTTAGAGGTTATCTAAGTGGAAAACCATTGTAATCTTGTGTGATTAGTGGATTAAATCCTCAAGTGAGGTAAATCACTCCAAGGGGGTGGACTGGAGTAGTTTAGTTAACAACGAACCAGGATAAAAATCATTGTGCAAATTGTTTTTATCTTAAGAGTTTTATAGCTACACTTGTTCAAACCCCCCCTTTCTAAGTGTTTTTCTATCCTTCACTTAGTAGGATTTTGTGATGCTGATTACGCTGGAGATAGAGTTGAAAGGAAAATTACTTCTGGAAGCTGTCAGTTTCTGGGTAGTCACTTGATCTCCTGGTATAGCAAGAAGCAAGCTGCAATTTCCCTCTCTACAACAAAAGCAGAATATGTTGCTGCTGCTGGATGTAGTACACAGATGCTTTGGATGAAAAGTCAGCTAGAAGACTATCAGATATATGAGAGTAACATTCCTATATTCTGTGATAATACTTCTGCTATCTATTTATCTAAGAATCCTATTTTACATTCTAAAGCTAAACATATTGAGATTAAACATCACTTTATTAGGGACTATGTTCAGAAGGGTGTTCTCTCTTTAAACTTTGTTGATACAGACCATCAATGGGCTGATATCTTTACAAAACCCCTTGCTGAAGATAGGTTTAAGTTCATTCTGAAGAACATCAGTATGGATTTATGCCCAGAATGAAGTTATGAGAAGATCTGAATATGGATTAGATTTGAAATGTGTATTTATTTTTCTTATCAGATGTTCTGGACTTGTATGATCATTTAAGTACTCTGATTCTGTTATTCCTAACATTTCATATATCTAAATATGATACAAAACTTCTGTTAAAGCAAAATAGCTGTCACCAACTATTCTAGATGATGACCATGTGTTCATTCTGAAGGGACAAGCATGCGTGCATTTGATGAGACGTCGCCCTAGGTAACTGTGCAAATCTTTTCAAATTTCATGTTATCTCTCCTAACGTCATTAGCATTAATTGTGATTGATTCAAATTCTGTAATCTCTTGCATTCAGAATTTCATTGCATTTTATTTCAAATCCGTGCCTATATAAATGCATCTCTCATTCATTTCATCTCTTTCCACTTATCTTCAATGTTCATCGTTTTATGCATTTTTGCCTCTATTTCTCTCTTTTCAAAAACCCTAAAGTGAAACCCAGTAATCTCAAGTGTTCTTCAATGGCTTCTTCATCAAATGTTCAACAAAAAGTTTCGTCGTCTCAACAAGAACAACAAAAGAAATCTGTCTCTACTCCTTTGAATACTTGTTTAATTCCATACAAAGATTTGGAAGTTCTCTGTGAATCTATGGTTGATTTTGAAAATCTGCAAGCACATGATTTCAACATCAAAACTGATATGTTGGTTCAAGGATGGGCAAACTATTTTGAACGTCTAATTGGACCGGTTTATTCTCTTTTGGTTAAGGAATTTTGGACTCATGCCACTATTACCCCAACTGCCATCATCTCCTTCGTGCTAGGTCAAGAAGTTGTTGTCTTTGAGAATCTGATAAGGAAGTTATATAGTCTTCAAGGTTTGGGTGGAATGACTGGTTCTCTCCCTGGAAGAACTGATTGGGAAAAAGTTCATCCAGAGTTGTTTACTTCTTGAAAAGGCTCACCTCAATCTACAAATCTGAAGCCTTCTTACAGAGTTTGGGTGAAGATCATTCTGGGATCTTTCAATCACAAAAAACTACAAATTCTGCAACCTACATCAGTCAAGATCAGCAGTTCCTTCTGTACTGCATTGGAAAGGGTATGAGAATAAACTTACCTCAAGTTCTGTTCAATCATCTATGTACTCATGTGACAGAATCAAGGGAGGCAAAACGTCTGAAGTATCCCAAAATTAAGAAGAATACCATCCCTATAGGAAGATTGGTATCAGACATTCTGACTGAGAATGGTCTGATTGATACTCTAAGAGCAGCTGGCTCTATTCAAGATCCGACTGTCGTTCATGGGAGTACTCTGACTGCTCAGTCTTTGAGAAGAATGCAGTTGATTAAAAAGGTGATCTCCACTCCAAAGGTGATTCCTGATATTCTGACCAGAAGAACTCCAGTTGCTGACTTCCCTCAGATGTTCAAGGAAGAACTATCAAAATCTGTTCAACTCTATCTGGAATCTTGTGTAAGAGACCAGTCAGAAGTTGACCCTGCATGGATTTGTGGAAGAACTCTTCCATCTTTGGATGAGTTAAAGAAAAAGGATAAGAAGAAGAAATGGAAGAAGCTGAAGAGAAAGGTCACAGAAGAAGGTCCGGCTGCAAAGAAAGCCAAAAAGTAGAAGAAACCTTCAGGTATTGTTATCTCTGAATCTGTACCTGTTAATAGTTCTGAATACATATCAACAGAGTCCCTCAAAGTACCTAGAACTTCTGAACAGCTTCAGAAGCTCCTAGATGAAATTGATAATGTAGACACCTCTAGTTTACATTCTTCCTCTGACCTTCCCCCTCAGAAAATACCACCATCTTCTGAACTTCCATCCTCTTCTACCACCACTAAAAGAAACCGTCCACTTCATTCTGAACCAACTCTGGACCCCCAACCTCTAACTGTTATTTTCCCACAAATTCCATCTGAAATATCTTTTCCACTAATCAACCTCATTCAACCATCTCCATTCCTAAAGCAATGTCACCTATAAATGACTCTTCATCTATATCCACAGCAGAATCATCACCCTCTATATCCTCTTCAATCACCTCTGATTTGTTCTCTAGAGAACCTGAACCATATTTCATTCTTAACCCAGACTCTTCAATCACCCGTCTCAGAATCAACCCTCCTAAACCCTCTGTTGATATTCATTTTGAATTATTGAAGTATAAGGTACGGACATGGTTAGATGCTCTGAAGGCTGCTCATAATTCCAAGTTGGATCATGTAGCTGCTAGAAAGATTTGGAGAGCTTTTGGTGAGGAAGTACAGGCTGAATTTCTGGATCTCCAGAAAGATTGTTTGGTTGCTTCACCTGGTCCTTCTGGACTCTTTTTGGAGTATGATGATGGAAAATACTATCATCCAATCACCAACTGGAAGCCTCTGGAAGAGAAGCTGTTTGTTGATGAGTTAGAAGAAGAAAATCCTCTGGCTATAGTTGTATGGAAGCCATATCCTTACAAGGTTCTGACTGGAGATTTTCAGTTGTTGCTCAACTGGTTCCGGGAGAATCCTCTGGAAAAGGATCCTGACATGGTATATCCAGAAGTTGAGTATCCTCTAGAACCTGAACCTCCTGTTTTCAAAGTGCTTCCTACTGAAGAAACTCCTGCTGAGGAAAATCAAGAGGATGTCCAAATGGTTGAAGCTGATGTTGCTCATACTGTTTTGGAAAATAGCTTTGCTGCTTCTTCTGCTTGTCCTTCTACTTTTGTTCTGCTGAACACTCTAAAGGAACTCCAACAGAATTAAGCTACCTCGGCTAGTCGTCTGGACAAGCAAGATGACATCAATGCGGAATTCAGAACTTGGATGAAGAACCAAGGAGAAACCTCCAAGAAGAGATGAAGACACTTCTGAGATTAAGAACCTTATGGCCGCCTTAGCTTCTTAGTTTAGCCAGTCGTAGTCTGTCTTGTGTCTTAGTTGGTTTTTCTTTGTTTTTTGCATCTATTTTGCTGCATATGCTTTTGTATTCTCTTCTTCTGATTATTATCAATGAAATATCTTTTTCTTTCTTCACTCTGTATGTCTTTCATCTGAATCTTTCATACTTTTTGATGTTATGACAAAAAGGGGGATAAATGTGTTAATTGAATTGATTGATAATATCAGTTGTTGGGCTTAAGTCTCAACATTCCTAACAATTATTTGCAAGCTTTTCTGTCTTTGATAGTCTTTGCAGGAATGTGATATTCTGGACAAGCTTAATATGAGAAGCAAATACATGGGGAAAAGCAATTCTGAAGAATTGAAGCAAGCTTAGTGCTCTGAAGCTTCAAGATCAGAAGCAAGCTTAGTGCTCTGAAGCTTCAAGATCAGAAGCAAGCAATGCCTTGTTAAGCCTAAAGCTCTAATACAAGAAGTCTTAAGATCTGATAGCTCTGAAACAAGCAAGCTTTCTTGATACAAGTTATCTCAAAGAGAAATTCAAATCTCTGTAGCTGTC
Source organism: Vicia villosa (assembly GCF_029867415.1). Classification (NCBI taxonomy): domain Eukaryota; kingdom Viridiplantae; phylum Streptophyta; class Magnoliopsida; order Fabales; family Fabaceae; genus Vicia; species Vicia villosa. Next base: position 250,278 of record NW_026705812.1, on the reverse strand, counting down.
CAATGGAAGCTCTGAAGAGAAGCTCTGAATGTTCCGAAGTTCAAAGTTCAACGTGAAAGTCTCAACTGAAATGGAAAAATAATCAGGGAAGTCTTTTATTTATAAATTCTTCTAGTATTAATTTCAGGGGGAGATTGTTAGTCTCAGGGGGAGACATATTCACACACTATGAACTATATGTTTATGCTATATCTGTGTAATTGTCTTTGTTCATCTAATATTCTGGATACAAATTCATATCAATCCTGTATGTTTTTATCATCATCAAAAAGGGGGAGATTGTTAGAACAAGAATTGTTCTGATCAATATTCTTAGTTTTGATGATAACATTATGTATGAATTTTGTATAAGACAATATGGTACTCTAATCCTTTACGCGTTCCATTTTAGGAAATATATAAAGAGTATGCACAAATCAGCGTTCAGAAGCACTGACCCAGAAGTTCTGGATGGCTTCATCAGAACATGGTCTGGCAAGACATCAGAAGATGGTCCTGCAAAATCAGAACATGATCTGGAAAGCATCAAAAGATGGCAGTCATAAGTACAATCTTTGAAGCTCTGATGGTATCACGCTCAAAGCTCTTCAAAGTCAGAAGACAGAAGATGCTCTGCACCAAAGCTGAAGACTCTGATATTCAAACGTTGTTATCTACAAATTTTGAGTCCAGAAGAAAGTACAAGATGAAAGGATATAACGTCAAATCTCTGACTGAAAAAAGGAACGTTAGAAGCTACAAAAGGCAAAGTCAGTAAAAGCAGCAAAAGCATGGCTCGAGGTAGTTGACAAAAGCGTGAAACATTAAATGCAGCATTGTACTATTCACGCAAAGCATTAAATGTTCCCAATGGTCATTTCCTCTCAACGCCTATATATAGAAGTTCCATTCAGAAGCAGCAAACAATACTCTTGTGTAAAAGAACAGAAACGCTGTCAAACTGAAAAGAAAAAAGAACTTCATCTTCAACCTCACAACTTTGTAATATCTTAGTGAGTGTTAAGAACTAGAACTTAAGAGAAATATCACTTTATGATTACAGCTTTATTAGAAGCAAGTTATACTCTTGTAATCATTTATTTTTACATTGATTGTAAAGGAATTCCTAGAGTGATCAAGTTGTGATCAGGATACTCTAGAAGACTTAGAGTGTTTCTAAGTGGATAACCATTGTAATCAGTTGGATTAGTGGATTAAATCCTCAGTTGAGGTAAATCACTCTAAAGGGGTGGACTGGAGTAGTTTGGTTAACAACGAACCAGGATAAAAATCATTGTGTTGATTATTTTTATCTTCCAAGTTTTTGAGTTACACTTATTCACTTCTCCCCCCCCCCCTTTCTAAGTGTTTTTCTATCCTTCAGACCTAACTTTTTCGGTAAAGGGATGATATGAGTTTCTTTCTTCTTCGTTTATCCCTTTAGGTCCGGCGAATATTTTTGATAAGGCTCTTGGTCTTATTTGGAAGATGGAAGTTCCTCTAAAGATTAAAGCTTTTGGTTGACGGTGTTTTATCGATAGGCTTCCTACTAGAAATTTGCTTGCTTTTCGAGGTATTCTTCCTAACACTACTGATATCACTTGTGTTCTTTGTAGAGCGGTTCCCGAATCTTCGTCTCATTCTTTACTTTCTTGCTATGTGGCCGGTCTAGTTTGGAAGGAAGTGGCCGATTGGATTGATTTTGTTGATTTTGAAACGGTTAATGTTATGGAAAGTTTCTTGAGGTGGAGTTCTTTTTGTAAAATTAAGAGGGCCAAAAAAGGAAAAGAAGGTTGTATTTGGCTTGCAACCATTTGGAGTTTATGGACTCTAAGGAATGGGATTATCTTTAGAGAGGAGAATTGGAATATTTTGGACGTGGTTTGGAACATCAAAGCGTTGTTATGGAGATGGCCTTTTATAGGAAATATTACACATACTAATTGTAACTTCCATGAGTTTTGAAAAATCCCTTTGTTTTACCTCTCTTAGGTTTCATTTGATGTGTAATTTTTCTTTTTCTGAGTAGCTTTCTCGGCGTCTTTGTAACCGATTTTTTATCATTAATGAATCTTGCTTAAAAAAAAAAAAAAATCATATATACGAGAATCTTTATAAAATACAATTTAAATGTCCATCTCATAGAAATTAATGAGAGAAAAAACTATATCAAGGTTAAGATTTGATTTATTTTTGGCGAAGGGTTAATAGGAGTTTGCTTGTAGGCCAAGCTTCATTGGGATCCTATATATATATATATATATATATATATATATATATATATATATATATATATATGTCTTTCCAAACACCGAAACTAAACCATTCACATTCTTACATAAAAATCAAACTAGTAGTAGTTTCTTCATCTATTCAACCAACCCTAGGAGCGGTAAAAGTGACGCAAAGATGCAGTTGATATACGGTTTTTAAAAAAATTGATATACGGTGCTGTCATACCCTAATTTTTGACCCCCCTGAGATGACATATCTTCAGGATTTTCATCAAGTCAAAGTAAGTACCCAGAGCAGTCTGACATTCAATCGAGGGTGTTCAAAGACAAGAAAACTCAGGCAAAGGATCAATCAATAGAGGTATTAGTCTCTAATACAATCATAAGACTCAAAAGCCTCATTATTTCACCTATGATTGATTAGACACCCAGTCATCTAAGTACAGAATTACTCAGATCAACAGACTAGGGTTTGGAGCCTATCAAGGACTAAAATCAGGGATCACCTTTGGGAAACCCTAAAAAGCCCCAGGAAACCATTCAAAGACATTAATCATCTTCAAATAACTCTTATGACAAGATCCATTGGACATTACACCTCAATTCAAAGTCTACACTCATCATTGTCCTCTGGTCGATAATTAGGGTTTTTGACCTAATTCACCAAGATAGTTGACTTTTAATCAGGGCATGGATCCAAAACTCAAGACATGATTCAAGAATCTCTACTACCTCAATATAATCCATTTACATCATTCATTTGAGGAAAAGATCTTGTTTCTACACAAAAGCCCAAAAATTCACTTTGTCAGGAAAAGTCAACTGTGTGGGATCATCATTGACTTTTAAGGTTTTTGGTCAAAAAAAATGACTTTCAAAGATCAATATCATCAATATATGGATGTCAAAGTCATTTGACCAAAGAAATTCAAAGAAATTCATCAAGGAGCAAAAAGTCGGGAATTAGGGTTTTTGAGGGCATGGTGAGAACTCAAAATTTCACCTACACAACTCAAAAAACTTCCAACATGAAAGTTGTAGATCTTGCAAAATAAAACAACATCTTACAATACAACTTTTTTCAAAAGATCAACCATTTAAGGGTTTTGAAAATTTTGAAGTTTTAGGTCATAAACACTTGGAAAATTTTCTAAGTGTTTTAACCTAGTTTTCATCCAACTTTGGGCTCATTTTTCACAAATTTCCCAAATGATTCTGAAGAAGACATAAACTAATGATTTGAAGTAGATGTTTAGGGCTTTCCAAATTGTGTTCAACCTTCTCCAAATTCAATTTGAGCTAAGAGTTATGCTTGTTCAAAGTTGGCCTCATGAAGTAAAATTATAGGTCATGCATCATTTTTGAACTTTGAAATTTTGTGCACATGACCTCAATTATGGATGCTACACGACCCATAACATATCTGAAACAATGCCATGCATTCATTTTCACCATGCCATAAGGATTGAAGAAGATTCTAAAAACAAGAACATGTGATTATGTAATGATTACATTTGTGAATTTATGGCAAATTGATGAATCACCCAAGGAATCTTCTCACCAACCAATTAGAGCTCATTTCTGGCTCAGAATTGTCCCCTAAGATCAAGCAAAATCGAGGGCTAAGGGATTGATCAAATGGAATCAAAATTCTCATCATTGCATAAGAGATATTTGCAAACTTCCTTCATGCTTAAGAAACCAAACTTCTTTCATTAAGCAAGCTCACTCTTCTGCAACTATACTGAACCAATTGCCTATAAATAGAGGCCTCATTCTCATTCAAAAAACACACCAAAGCAACAGAATTCTTGCTTTCTCTTTTCTTTCTTCATACTTAGTTTTTTCAAAGGTCCTTTGGCAAGAAGACTCGGATTCTTCAAACCAAAGCTCTCTCTTTGAAAATAAGTATTCAAACACATTGAGGGAGGCATTTGGAGGTGATCCAAACCTCTGGAACACTGCTGGGCGTGGAGAATCATCATCTCCACCTCTCATTTGGAGCACTTGCAGTTGGAGGACCACAGAACAATTCAGGAGGTTTCAAGCCAAGCCAATCATCCAGGCACACTCCTCAGGTCATAGTGAAGCTAACCAGATGGCTGCAGCTCATCTGTAACTCCAAATTCAACAACCTCCATGTTCACTTGAAGCTGAAATCGAGGGAGGTCCATAGAGCAATTCAGGAGGATTCAAGCTCCAATAAGCATTCAGTTAGCATCATTGAGTCTCAGGGAAGCTATTGAGATCATTCATTCAAGCCCAGGTGCTCTCTATCATCCTCACGACCTCCATTTTCAGAGGTAAGTTTCTGAACCTCACCTCTTTAATTTAAGCACTCTTTGTGATAAAGCTCGATTCTATCTTGTTCAGCATCATCAGAGGATTGAAAACCCTCTATCATCATTCATTTATCTTTCAGTATAGTCATTTAATTTGATTTTTTAAATTTAGGGTTCTTCACGATTTCTGGTAAATTAGTTAGATGTAGTTAATATAAATAGATATTAGTTACATATTTAGATTCGTGAGGAAATTTGGAGTGAAATTCATCTTTACATCATCACGTTTGGTTGAGAAACGAGTAAGTTCAGAAGTTCAAATTTGAAGAGCTTGAGGTTGAAGATGAAGATGGTGGGTGGCGCCATTTTTGATTCTCAGGGGAGGGTTTAAAATATATTTAACTGAAAGCGTGTTTTAAACGAATACATCGTTTGCCCTAGTGGCCTCACATGCGCTCTTAGTCTCCTCATGCCTCAAGTCTGGGGTTCGAATCCCCCTCGCCCCAGACTTTTTATTCCTTTTATTTTTTTCATGATTTACACGCTTATCTGAAAATATAATGTGTTGGATGTGTATCACTATCACCATGCGCGCGCTGGCCCAGTGGTTTGGTTTTGGGTATGTGACCTAAAGGGCGTGAGTTCAAACCTTGGTGGAGACATTCCTAATTTTTTATCACTTGTCACACCTATTTTCTTCACAACTTCACACAATTAATTCACCTATCAAATTAAATCATTTTCACTTCATTTTTCATACACCTATTATTCAATATATCTATTTTGTGAATAGTCAAAAAAATCATAAAAATATTATTTATTTCATGTATTTTAATTAGGTTTAAAATAGTATGTTTTTAAGTGTTTTCTTAAATACTTTAAATATATATTGTCACTTTATTTTAACCTAATCACTTTGTAAATAATTCTATGATAAAACCCTAATTGTTTATGTCTTAATTAGTTAAAAGTCTTTATTTTTACCTTAATTAAGTTGACTTTTGTCAATTTTCAAAACTGTTTTCAATCTCCGAATAAATCAAATGATTAGGGTTTTCAAACAACAAAACCTTGTATCATTCAAAATCATTTTCAAATTGCTTTTACACCAGTACTGTAAAGTACTGGGCCTCTAATAGAGTGTAAGTCCCAAAAACCTTCTCTTCTTAGCTTGTTTTCAAAACTGTATTTTCAAAATCTTCTTTCTGTTTTCAAAACATTCTTCTGGTATTTGAAGGGCATTATTCCCGGTGAAACTCTTCAGATACCTATGTGACCTTTGTCCATCTTCACTTTTTCTGTTTTCAAAAACCATTAACTGTTTATCATATATATTCAACTGTTATCAACAAAACAACAAAAATTACTGTTGAGGCTCTGTATATACTTCTTCAATGGCCTCCACTCCATCCAGGTTAGGCTTTACAAGCTTTCAATTTACAGTCTTTATTTAAATTACTGTCAAATATAAACTGTGCATATATTAGTTTAGAACTACGTTTGAGTATAAACCCTAGGACAGTTAAACTATATATATATTATAGGAATATGACCTAGGATTGAGAATGTCTTCCCGGTGAAGGCTCTTTCCTAATTAGAGATCTGTAGTTCAAACCCCCAAGATGAATTATTCCCGGTGAAACATCTTGGCAAAAACCTTAGAATCCAAAAATAATAGGACACATCCACCCAAAGAGGAATTATTCCCGGTGAAACCTCTTACCCATTTGCTTAGAGCCAAAATAAGTTCAAAACTACATAGCTTTCTCTTGTGCTATAACAAGGACCCTCGATTAGCCTCCTCTTGGGCTTTGTACAAGGACCCACAGGCTTCTTAAAAGCATTTCCAGCTTCCTCTTGAGCTTGTATACAAGGACCCATCAGGTTTCTTATAAACATAGGAACAGGTCTTTAGTCACCTTTTAGCCTACCCTGGTGAGTTTCTTCCAATTTAAACCAGACTTTAAACAAGCTAAGTTTGTCTCAATTCTACATTGAGTACATTTTTGGAATGAGAGACATGGACAGTCTCTGTCACCCTTATCTTCATCAATCTTCCTTAGCAGAGTCTAGGATCTATGTTTATCTTCTCCTCAGCATGTGTCAGCCTTCATCTTGGGCTTTAAACAAGAAGTCTCCATTAGATAATCTTTCTGCCAATCATTTCAATAAAATTCCCTGGAAAGGGTTAGCTTCCACACATTCTTTCATTTTCAATAAAAACCCCTGGAAAGGGTTAGCCTCCAAAGTCAATTAAAATCAATCCATCATTTCAATAAAAATCCCTGGAAAGGGTTAGCCTCCAAAGTCAAATAAATAAAGATTCATTTCTCTTAGGAGATAATTTCCCCAAAAGAGTCAAAATCCCTGGAAAGGGTCAGCCTCCAAAAAACATGATAAAGTCAGTCTTTTACCAAATAATTTCTCCAGCTGAGTCAAAATCCCTGGAAAGGGTTAGCTTCCAAAGAAAAACAGTCTTTCAATAAATAAAATCTCCTCAATAGAGTCAAAACCAACAAAAACAGTTAGCCTCAACCTTGGGCTTCATACAAGGCACCCAAACAATAAAACTCCCCTGTCAAGAGTCAGCCTCAACCTTGGGCATTGTACAAGGCAGATAATAGAGTCTCCCCAGTGAGTTCTTCATCATTCAGTAGCCACAACCTTGGGCTTTGTACAAGGCAGATAAACCATATTTTCATGTGTCAAAGATTCCTAACACCTAGGATCTTTTCCCCATAGAGTCATCCATACTCAGTTTATTTAAGAGTCTGCCACAACCTTGGGCTTTATACAAGGCAGAAAATAATGTTTTCCCTAGCTAGAGTCAGCCACAACCTTGGGCTTTGTACAAGGCACACAAAATAGAGTCATTCATAGTCTCAAAAATTCAATTATCCTCAACAGTTAGCCACAACCTTGGGCTTTGTACAAGGCACATAAATAGAGTCTCCCTAAGTAGAGTCAGCCTCAATTCTGGGCTTTGTACAGAACACCAAATAAAAATCCATCAAATAAACAGAGTCAGCCTCAATTCTGGGCTTTGTACAGAACACAAAAGTACCCTGTAATTAATCCCCAGTGGAGTCATCTCCCAAAGTCAATAATTAATAAGTCAATCAAAAAGCCTCAAGCTTGGGCCTCATACAAGCCAGCTAAATTCAAATCTTTTATACAGTAGATAGACATAGCTTATCTCTATAGAGAGATATTTTTACTACTCTACCACATTCAAACAAACAAACATTTCAATTTCAATTTCATTCAAAGTCTCCCATTTAGGACTCTGAAAGACATGCTCTGGCACATCCCCAGACTTGTACACTTTCCCTAATTTGGATGAGCATCTTTCTTTCATTTTAGAGGCACGATGGCTGTCATACTTGATCAACCAAGTAGACTCCCCTCTTGAATGAAATGAATCCAGCTTTTCTGTCACTTTTAAATGTTTGTGGTAGAATAGTACAAATACCTCTCTGTAAAGATGATTTCATGTCTCTTTACTGTAAACAGAGATTTAATTCCAAGCTTCAACCTTGAGCTTCAAGCAAGGCACCAAAAAACAATTAATTTCCCTAGTTAGTTCCCCGAACTACATTAAGCTCTGACTTCCACTAGGGATATGTAGGCATGAGGTTCACAAGGAATCTCAGCGAGCTAATAAAATACCAAAAATAGTCAGTCTGTCTATCTGTCTGTCTTTTCAAATCAATTCAATTCTCTCTCCTAACACAAAGGAGAAACTTTCCCAATCATTAGCAGCAAACACAATCACAATGACACAGAGAAGGTTCCTGTAGAGTACTACAGATATGTAGGGTGTTTAAACACTTCCCTATGTATAACCGACCCCCCGGACTCCAGAATTTCTAGTCTAGGTGAAATCCCCACACTTAGCAAACTCTTAGGGTTTAGTTGAGATCTTTTTTTCCCTTTCCTACTCGTAGGACCAATAAGAAAGTTCGTGTGATATCGTAGGAAGAACTGAAATAAAATTCATCCCACCACGGGCGCATTCTCCTTCCAAATTTCGCGTGAAGGGTTTAGCGTGCCGTCCTCCCAAGTGAAACGGGGAGGTAAAGAAAACGACCACCACAGGTGCTAACAAAAACAACATGCCTCCTCAAAGCTACACTTTTCCAAGATTCGTAACACTAGAAACCCTAAATACATTCCACAAAATAATCAAACATAGAGAGTTTCTTCAAGAAAAAGGGTTCCCTATTATCAATGACCAACCCTTCTACGGTCTTCCAAAACAAAACACTTGGCTGTAACCATCGACAAACACAACTGGAAAGCCTTTGTCAAACACTCTGCTGATAACAATCTGTACGCACCAATAGTTCAAGAATTTTACTCATGCATTCTTGATCGTACACAAAACTATGTGTCGATTAGAGGAGTGTATGTGTATTTCACCCCCAAAAACACATAAGTTCACTATGGACTAATCAAGAATCTTGAATGTGATGATGATGATGATGATGTAGTAGATGAGTATCAAAACTTGGAAGGTCTCATGGGAAGATTTGAAGCCGGTACCTAAAGTTTGGTACATATTTATTTGCGCTAGGATTTTGCCGAGTTCGGATTTTGAACATGTTGATAGAGATAGATAGTTGTTGTTGCATTGTATTCTTGAAGGGCGTAGTATCAATGTGTGGAAAATTATATATGATGAGATTATTTATTGTGCATTGAAGAAGAAGGAGATAGATAGATTGTTGTTTGCTTCTCTTATCAGTGACTTGTGTATTAGAAATGGGGTTCATGCTGAGGATGATGATAAGGTTTTAATGAATCAAGAAGCCATAGACTTGGATTCTGTTAAAAGATTTTACAAATAGGAAGCTGATAAAAGAGAGCGGTTAGAGGAGGAGAAATTTGTTGAAGGTAGTGAAGCCTTTGTTAGAAGTGTTGTATTCAAGCATATGCAACAAGAGAAGATATTCTGGGGGTTTACAAAGAGGCATTCATTTATCAAAGGAAAATGTTTGAGTTGAATTTTGACAAGGGATTTTTGAGTCCTCCTGACTTTCCAGATAACATCCTACAACCCTTCATGACATATGATCCTATAGATGGAAAGGAAACAGGAAAAGATCGAGCTACAGGTGAAGCGGAAGACGAATCCTTTGTGCATGATAATAGTGATGATTCAAAGGCTAAAGAGAAAGAAAAGAGTGATTTGAGTGCAGCTCCATCTTTACAATCATCTAGTAGCCGATTGGAAACTAAAGTAAAAACTTGTCCGAGTGCATCTCTTATGGAAAACAAAAAGAAGAGGTGTTATGTGGATTTAAGTTCCAAGCACGAAGGAGATGAAGAAGAGGAGGTGGTGAAAATCAAAAAATTCCATCCAGTTGTGACAAATAGTAAAAAGAGGTTCAAAACTACAGCTCGTAAAAGACCGAGGCCCCAGCTCCAAGTTAAAGTTAGACCAAGTGCTCTAAAAATTTAACAATGCTTTTTTGTTATACAACAGTTTTCTTAGCTTCTGATTTTATGTGTTCGAAACTGTCTACTGTCCCACCCATGGTTTTAAATTGCGGTTGCGGTTGCGGATGCGGTTGCGGATGCGGTTGCGGTTGCAGATGTTACGATTGCGGTCATTGCGCTTGTTGCGATGCGCATTGCGACCGTTGCGGCGTGAATTTTTTAAAGGAAGTGTTTGAAATATTATATTGAAAAACACTTAATGTTATGTTTTTTCATTATATAAAAAGTAAATTGAGTTTTAGAAATTTAATATATTGATTTTTGATGAAAATACTTAAAAAAACATGATGAAAATTGTCCGATGGGGTTCCGAATATATTCGGAGGCGAGATTTTAAAATCACACTGCAATTGCGGTCCGATGCGGTTACGGAGGCAACCGCATCCGCAATATTGCGGGTGCAATTGCGGTTGCGGACCGCAATTTAAAATCATGGTCCTACCTTGGACCTGTATTTCTTTGATCCTGATAAAATTTAGAGAATCATCTCTTAAATTTGATTTTTATTTCTGTTTTTAGTTTTGAAATAGCAAATATAAATTTTGGATTGTTTGATCTTTAATCAAACCATTGTGATGTATGCATCAATAACTCTGGTTGGTTATTTTATTTTTCATTCTAATTGAGAATCTTAATATTATAATTTGAATAATCGGATGGAAAACAAATCTTCCAGAATCAGATTGATGTCTATTGTTCATATTTCTGAGTAATGCTTTCTGTTGTTTTTTGAAAAATTCATTCGCTCAGCCCAAGGCAAAAGAGTATTTTGTTTTGGGACTTTAATAAAATAAATATTTTTGCTCTTCCCAAGATGAAAGAAAATGCGTGTCTGACTTTGTTTCAAATCCTAATACCATCATTAAAATGTTATTTTTCTTCCTATATACTTATTTTTTACTTTATGCTTTTTTTGGAAAATGGTAACCTAAAAAACCTAAAAAAGAAAAAAGGATAATAATCACTTTCAATATCTGCATAAAACTTCTGCATTTTAATTTGTTTCTAAAATCAAGCATGAATCACATGGGTAGATTAATTCATGATAAACCCATTGAAAACCATGACCCTATGCCCTCTCCCAACTTTAAATTCGCTGTATTTGAAGCTGAAGAAGAGTATTAAAGAGATTCCTGATGAGATCTCCCGATTGCTTGAGCATGAGCAGAAGACAATTCAACCTCCTGAGGATCTAGTGGAAGTGATCAACTTGGGTTATGAAGAAGATAAGAAAGAAGTCAAGATTAGGGCACTGCTTGCTGAAGACGTCAAGAGAGAGTTGGTAGAGTTGTTGAAAGAGTGTGTGGATGTGTTTGCTTGGTCTTATCAAGATATCCCTGAGTTAGATAAAGATATTATGGAGTATCATTTTCTATTAAAGCCATAATGCCCACCGATTGAACAGAAGTTGAGAAGAACTCACTCCGATATGGCTGTCAAGATTAAAGTGAAAGTGCAAAAGAAGATTGATGCAGGTTTCCTTATTACATCAGAATATCCTTAATGGTTGGCTAACATAGTGTCTGTTCCTAAGAAAGATGGCAAAATTAGTATGTGTGTTGATTACCGAGATTTAAACAAAGCTAGTCCTAAAGACGATTTTTCTCTGCTCCACGTTAATATGTTGGTAGACAATACGGCTAAGTTCAACGTCTTTTCCTTTATGGATGGATTCTCTGGTTACAATCAGGTAAAGATGGCACCTGAAGACATGGAGAATACCGCGTTTATTACACTGTGGGAAACATTATGCTATAGAATGATGACTTTTGGTTTGAATAACGCTCGTGCTACATACTAGAGAGCTATGGCCACTCTTTTTCATGACATGATGCACAAATAAATTGATGTCTATGTGGTGATATGATTTCTAAGTCCAAATCTGAAGAAGTTCATATGATTTACCTACTGAAATTGTTTGAGCGTTTGAGAAAGTACAAACTTTGATTGAACTCGAACAAGTGCACTTTTGGTGTTAGATCTAGGAAATTGATAGGTTTTATTCTTAGTCAGAAAGGCATTAAGGTTAATCCAAAAAAAAGTCAGAACTATTTGTGATATGTCTGCGCCAAGAACTGAGAAACAAGTCAGAGGTTTCCTTGGACGTTTGAACTACATCTCTAGAATCATATCCCACATGACTGCCACATGTTGGACAATCTTCAAGTTGCTTCACAAAGATCAGAGTATTGTGTGGAGTGACGACTGCCAGAAGGCTTTTGATAGCATTAAAAAGTATCTGCTTGAGCCTCCTATCTTTATCCCACCTGTGGAAGGAAGTCCTTTGATTATGTACCTGACTGTTTTGGAAGGATCTATTGGTTGTGTCATTGGTCAATAGGATGAGACTGGAAGAAAGAAGCACGCCATCTATTACTTGAGTAAGACGTTTACTTATTGTGAATCCCGTTATAGTCTGCTTGAGAAGACTTGTTGTGCCTTAGCTTAGGTTGATCGTCGTCTTCGTCAATATATGCTGAATCATACTACGTGGTTGATATCCAAAATAGACTTAATCAAGTACATCTTAGAAAAGCCTGTTCTGACAGGGAGGATTACCCATTGGAAGATGTTGTTGTTAGAATATGATATCAAATATCGTATGCAAAAAGCTATCAAAGGAAGTATTCTAGCAGATCACTTGGCTCATAAGCCTGTTAAAGATTATTAGTTAGTCAAGATTGATTTTCCTGATGAAGATGTTATGTATATGAAAGTTAAAGATTGTGATAAACCAAGACCTGAGGAAGGACCCGAGCCTAGATCCTGATGGAGTTTGGTATTTGATGGAGCATCTAATTCTCATGGTCATGGGATAGGGGAAGTCATCATTACTCTTCATGGTTCCCATATTCCATTTACTGCTAGAATTTGTTTCGAGTGCACGGATAATATAGGAGAGTATGAGACTTGCATCATGGGCCTTGAAGAACTATTGATATGAGGATTAAACTTATTGATGTTTATGGAGATTCATCATTGGCGATCAAATAGATTAAAGGTGAATGAGAAACTCGTCATCCAGGGTTGATCCCATACAGAGATTATGCTTGACGGTTGTTACTGTTCTTCGACAAAGTCACCTTTCACCTTATACCCGAAGATGAGAATCAAATGGCAGACGCCATTGCTACCTTGTCCTCTATGTACATAGTGAATTTTCGTAATGAAGTGCCTCGTATCACAATCAAACGTCATCATGCAATACACACATAATAAAAGTCATCTCCCCCCTTACCCGATTTCCAGCAAAAGCACTTTTGATTTCTAGAATTCTTCCTCAACCTCAAGCCCTTGTTCTCCCTCTTTGCCTCTTTTGCTCTAACTTTCAAAAATATGTACTGACACTCTCAAGTCCTCCAAATCTCTTATTTTATTTCAAAACCTAATTACTTCTAACCAGACTCTTCCCCTTTTACCCCCAATTTATCCTTATATTCTCCATAATACCCCTGCTCCTCTTACTAACTCTAATTTTCTTTTATTTAAAAATAATTTTCTATTATTTAAAATAGAATAATTATCTAATTATTGAATTAAATAATTAAGCTCTATTCTACTAACTCCCTTTATTTATTATTTATTTTAATATTTATTCTAATAAATTAATTTTTCACAAAACTCTATTATTTCTCTTAATTTTTTTACAAACATCTTATTTTCCCACTAAATCTCATGATTTTACTTTATTCTATTTATTATAAATATTACTCCCTTATTTCAACTATTTAAAATAAACTAAAATCTAAATAATGTATATATTATCTATACTCCCATCAACACACACTGATAACACATAATACATGTATGTTCACCAATTATATAATTAAAAGCATATGACACTTAATAATTAAAATAAAATATAAAGAGTTTAATGATAATGCACTGTCAGTGTAAAGAAGTATTACACAGACAACCAATCAGATTATTTTAAAGTGCCAAATCATTTCAGTATTTTAAAATTTAAAGGTTGACTTGGTAAGATACATGGTTGTCATTGGTGGACAGTGTAAAAATAATTTACACTGTCAGTGCACATCCCCTTTTCTCAAATGTAAAAGTGTTTGAATTGACTTATTTAATTTTATTTTTTATTAAATCATAAAATAATAAATTTAAATTTTATCTTATTATAAAAGTGTTTCATGAATTGACTTATTTAACTTTATTTAATGACATTAACATTTGTGAGACTTATTTTGAAAATTTATTAAAACACTTTAGCTTACACACTAGTTTGATAAAAGATAATAGAAGATAAACAACTTATTTAACTTAAAATATTGGATAAAATTAAAGGTTGACTTAGTTGATAACTAAAAAAGTAATATTGAAATATATATTTAATTAATATTTAACTTTGTATTCAAATAATGCCTATAAAAATGACCTAAAAATCTGTAAGTTGGAAGACTTATTGAAGTAGCATGTAAAATAAAATTATAAAGTCAATAAAAATTGTATAAAAAATCATTAAGGTTTAAGAGAGAAATTAATGTAGGTGGCATCGAAATTAATGAGAGAGAGAACTATATCCAACTTTAAGATCTTATCTAGATTTGATTTGTTTTTTTTTTTTGTTGATAAAAATTAAGATTTGATTTTTATCGGAAGAGAAGGTTAAGAGTTTACTTGCAGGCCAAGCTTTGTTGTGATCCTATATATATTTCCAAACACCGAAACTAAACCATTCACATTCTTTCATTCAAAGCAAACTACTAATTTCTTTCTTCATCTATTCAATTTCAACATGTTTTCTGAAGGCTACACTTTTCCAAGATTCATAACTCAAGAAACCCTAAATAAACTCCACGATATAATCCAACACAGAGAGTTTCATCCAGACACAGGCTTCCCTATTATCCATCACCAACCCTATTACGGTCTTCCAAAGGAGTTGGCATCAACCATTGACAAACACAACTGGATAACCTTTGTCAAACACTCTGCTGATGATAATCTGTACGCCTCAATAGTTCAAGTATTTTACTCATGCATTCTTGATCGTACACAAAACTTTGTTTTCGTTAGAGGCTTTCCTGTGTATTTTACCCCAAAATACATCAACTTTCACTATGGACTCATCTACAATCCTGAATGTGATGATGATGATGATGATATAGTAGATGAGTATCAAGATTTAAAGAATACTGTCTCCGAAGAGAATCTTTGTTCTATAATGAAAACCCTAACTGTAGAGGGTACTAATTGGAAAAAGGAGAAAGGTGAAAATATTTGGAAGGTCTCATGGGAAAATTTGAAGCCTGTACCTAAAGTTTGGTACCAATTTATTTGCGCTAGGCTTTTGCCGAATTCGGATTTTGAAAATGTTGATAGAGATAGATTGTTGTTGCTGCATTGTATTCTTGAAGGGCGTAGTATCAATGTGGGGAAGATTATATATGATGAGATAATTGATTGTGCTTTTAAGAAGAAGGAGACAGATAGGTTGTTGTTTGCTTCTCTTATCAGTGACTTATGTATTGAAAGTGGGGTGTATGCTGAGGAGGATGATGATGAGGTTTTGATCAATCAAGGAGTCATAGACTTGGATTCTGTTAAAACATTTTATAAAGAGGAAGCTGATAAAAGAGAACGGTTGGAGGAGGAGAAATTTGTTGGAGCTGATGAAGCCTTTGTTAGAAGTGTCATATTCAAGCATATGCAACAAGAGAAGAAATTCTGGGGGTTTTACAAAGAAGCATTTATTTACCAGAGGAAAATGTTTGAGTTGAATTTTGACAACGGAGTTTTGATTCCTCCCGAATTTCCAGATGAGATCCTACAACCCTTCATGACAGATGATCCTATGCATGGTGATGGACCGGAAAAAGGAAAAGATCGAGCTACAGATGAAGCGGAACATGAATCCTTTATGCATGATAATGGTGATGATTCAAAGGCTAAAGAGAAAGAAAAGAGTGATTTGAGTGCAGCTACATCTTCACAATCATCTAGTAGCAGATTGGAAACTAAAGTAAAAACTTGTCCAAGTGCATCTCTTATGGAAAACAAAAAGAAGAGGTGTTATGTGGATCTAAGTTCCGAGCACGAAGGAGATGAAGAAGAGGAGGTGGTGAAGATCAAACAAGTCCTTCCAGCTGTAACAAATAGTAAAAAGAGGTTCAAAACTACAGCTCGTAGACCGCCCAGGCCCCAGCTCCAAGTTAAAGTTAGACATAGTACTCTTCTACTCTAACAATGCTCTATTGTTATTGAACTGTCTACTGTCCTGTTATGCAAGATGAAACTGTTCATACTTTAAAGTTTATTTTTAATGATGTTATTGAACTTTAATGGATTTGATACTAGATGCAATTTTTCATTGTTGTTGAAATTGAAAACTAACAGAACATTGCAATTTGGCACAAGTGCACATTAACTAAAATGGTCCCCCTAGCAAACAAGCTAAAACAAAACACCCATTGCAAATACTCATAATATTGTGATATGTATCAATATTAAAGATTATATACAAAAATTTGTGTACTTGACACTTTTTTTTTTATGAGCAGCAAAGGTTGCAGTGCCAGTTAGATCATCTTAAGAATTATTTGACATCCAAAACTAGTATTTATGCTAAGAAAGATTCTCTACATGTAAAAAAGCATAACATAAGTAATCAGTTAGAAATGATGGAACCAACGTTCCATAGCGATTGCATAGTTCCACTATACATTCTGGTGTTAAACCGTAAATAACAAATTGTAACAAAAGTATGAGAACAATTAACAAAAGCATATTTATTTCAAGAGTTTCAGTTTCCATAGCTAGGGTTTCAAATGTTGAAGGGTGTTCGAGGTTTATAGAGTCCCATTTCACACTACTGTAACAATAAGCAGTGTTTAATGTATGCATTTTTGTGAAATAAGAATCCAGAACTATTTCCTTATACTTTTTGTGAAAACTCAGTTAATATCGTTTTTCTGATCTCACAGAGATACTGTTATTACTGTTGTGAATATCAATTGAAATCATTTTGGAGGTTATGAATTACCCTGATCTTGTGCCTTGTTGATTTCAAACATTTATTTAAATAAGTAATTAAATCAATCAGTTTGTATTTCAATTAGGAATCAATTAGATGGTAATATTTAAGCAGTAGATGAATAGAAAGTTGAGTATCACCAAGCCTTCAAAGTGTAGTTTGTAAAATAGATTATAGAGCTGCTTCCTTGAGTTCTTGAAGTTCATCACACAAATTTTTGATGCTCTGTCATATCATGCTCATATTGCTTTTGCTCTTGTGTTTCTATTTGTATTTGCTTATGCAATCAAGGTCCATAATTTCCAGAAGAGGTAGTAAATAATAGAAAAACAAAAACAGAAAGAACCAATACAAATGAAGAAAAAGGAAAGAGAAATAATTTAACTTCATGGTTTCTGTATCATAAATAGCTAGAGTAAACATATAATTTTGCTGTCAATGCCTTTGGAGTTTTCCACTTGTGTCTACTCACTGTATAATGGTCACGTTATTTTCAGCTTGGCAGTTGGCACTGATATGTTCTCCCAATTATCCCATTTGAGATGATAATGATTCATGAGCATGTTACAAATGAAAATATTTAAAAGAAGTTGGAGTATTAAACAAGTTTACAACTTCTGAAGAAGAAAAAGATTGATTATCAGCCCTTCAAAGTTGCTGCATAATAACAGTGTCATTGAACAAAATTTATCTCACATCCAAAGAGTATAACAGAAACGTTAGTCTAAATTTTCATTTCATAAAAAACAAGTGTGTTTGTTGTGTATATTGCGCAGAACAATTTAAACGACAATATATTTTTCCTCTGTTGTTATTTTTCAAGTGCCTTGTCCCTTAACTATCCCATTTTCTATTCTCTCTATTCTTTCTCATTGGAATTCATGGATAATACATTCTCTCTTTTTAAAATTATGGGATTCTAGTATCTGACCTGACTTATCTTCTTGAAATCTACAGTTTCCAGGGTTTTCTAAATTTCTGGAAAGTTATGATGTAGGCACTGGACAAGATACTGACGAAGAAACTGTGAGTATTTTAATGACTTATTTAATAAGGATGTGCAGATTTACATGTTAGGATTTCTGGTGATTAATTCATTGACACCTTCTAATGGTTCACATTAGAATGTCATTTATACATTTTATAGTGGAATTCCTAGTCTTTCAGCAATACTTTAGTCACATGAGATAAATGTTATGTCTATACCCATGATTTGTTGATCTTCTGTTGCACCTTGCAGTAGTAGTCAGCAGTGAAGTTATGAACATGTTCATAGATACCAAGACATGGTGTTTGATGCTGCCGGTTTTAATCGCGGGCAACATTTTGTACAACATGAAGAAGAACCTCCCAACATGAATTGGCTTATTTTGACATGTTTAAACATATATATGCTTTTCAGTATCTGCCTTACCTAGATCTGATCCTTGTACTCGACAGCAAATTGTGCCTCCTGTGCTAAATTCTTTCTCTGACCAAGATAGCAGAGTTCGTTATTATGTTTGTGAAGCACTATATAACATAGCTAAGATGAGAATTCGATTGTTTGGAATGTTCAGATTCGATCCAATCATCTACTTATGTGTAATGACATATTTTAATTTTTGACAGGTTGTGAGAGGGGAGTTTATTGTATTCTTCAACCAGATCTTTGATGCATTATACAAGCTTTCTGCAGACTCTGATGCAAATGTACAAAGTGCTTCTCACCTCTTAGATTGGCATGTGAAGGTATATATTTTTTCTGGAATCCTTAAAGCCTTTGTGTGGCTGCTGTAAATGTGTGCAGATATCACGTCTATGCTTATTAGGGATTGATTTTATAATAATTTCAGTTGTTGTTTCGTTTAAATCAACTGATGATTACACATTTCTCTGTTGAATCGGTAAAACCCCTGTTATGTTAACTGCAGGTGCTTCCCCTTTTTTTTTGAATTGCAATGTGTTTGGATTGAATACATATTCCCTTGATATGAACTTGATTGTATATGTTGCTGACTTGTGAATGAAACATATGGCTATCTTGCACCAACTCCTTAAGTTCTGAAAGAACACCCTCACAAATTATGCCATGCTTTCCACATAGGACACTACCAAATTCGCCATGCCTATCTTGCACTAATATATGCTTTTTATCAAATCAAATAGTATTATCATAAGTACTTGTTATAAGTATCTTGGACAATTGATGTTTTTATGGATGGTGTTGCAAGAGCTGGAGAGTACGGTAAATACTGTGGTACTACATAATGTAACATTGTCATAAGATTATCCTTTGTATTACCAGTTAGTTAAGTTTATTAGGTGTTGTGGTGATTTATGTTATAAGATAGCGTGTAATCATATTATATATCTCAATTACTTTCATTTTCAATCAACATGAATTAGTATATTAAGCCACCTCCTATGTTATCACATTCATAGTAATAATGTTTAATTACTTTTGAGGTCTTACACTTCCAAAAGTGAAGAGGAACTTAAAAGGCTATATATTATCTAGCAACTAACAACTTCATAATTTGCAAATTCAGTTCTGCTAAACCACCACAATGTGAAGCTTCAGTTCACTCATACAACTTTTGCTTTTTTCGATCCGGGGCATTGGCGTGTACTAAATTCAATAAGCTTATTAAGTTTTTTTCATAGATGGGGCATTCTGCTGCTGTATGGGAATTTAGAGCAGCAACTAAACTTACAAAGGACTTGAATGGAATTAATCAAATTGTACTTCGGACGCCACACAAGGTGCTTCGGCACCGGTGCAAACTTGTTGATTGAGATTCAGATACTAGCTGAGTATGTTACTGCCTACAAACCGTCTAGTAAGCCTTTTTTTTTGTCATTTTAATAGCTATAATTAAATAGTTTTTTCTATTCATCCAGGGTGGTATCAATATTAATATTCTGCCAATAATCTGGTACCTTAAGATTTATCTGAATCTCGTGCTTCTTCCGTAGTTCTGTCTCTGCAGTCTGACCATCCATGAGTGTCAGTCAAAGTTGATTGAAATTCCATTAAAGGAAATTGTGCTCCTTGCCACTTGGATCAATGGTTGTTAGTATCTTGAGATATGAATTTGTTGTGTCGGTTCTAACTTGTGGTAATTTACCAATGATACAGATCTAGTTAATAAGGTTAGTGAAATATCTAATTAATATGGTTAGTAAAAATCTAGTTTAGGCATGTCGAAGAGGCAGAGCTTCAGTTGCTAATAAGTGTAAGAAATATCAATACTACAGAGATTATGACTTAATTATTCAATTGTTTATAGGACCCGACATTCACTGCAAATTGTTCAAAACTTTATATCAATATCCACTGTAAGCATTCATCTCACCCACACTTTATATCAATATCCACTGTTAAAGTTTGTTGCACACACAATCTGGTCGCAGGACCCGACATTCTGATTTGTTCAAAACTGTCTTAGATGTGCTGCCAATTGATAGAAAGGACCATCTCAGGTAATTCTCTTTTTACCTTAAACAGATTATTAGAAGATTTAAATCTTCTTGAGGAGATGTAAACATCATGGATTATTGCACTTCTCGAATGTTTTTATAACAATGAATATTTTTTTGGCACATGATTGCTAAGTTGGGGAATGCCGCTATTGTTTTAAATTCAAGTGTATGTGTAAATTTTTTTGTAGAAGGAAGCAATCTTCTTTTAAATTCAATAGGATTCTAAATTAAAGATGTAGTCTCAATTTATGAATTATATATTAAATTTTATTATTATTTTTTTTTTAATTTTGACATTTATTAGCTGCGGAATTACCTGCGGAACTTCTTGCCGAAAATATTACCCACGAAGGTTTTGGCTGTTTCTTGCGAAAATTTAGCTAAAATCTGCAGGAAAACAGAGTATTTCTAGTAGTGAAATTCCTCGTATTTTTTAATAATCTTTTTTAAATAGTCATTATTTGACTATCGATTATTTGTTAACTACATTCTTCACTCTCGTTTATTCAATGACATCAATTGTTAACGAAGGTACACTATTGCCTCCAAAATCTCCACTAACTTTGTTCAACAATAAATATTTTGTCATTCAAAAAGTTATCGGCTTATGAAAAATACATTTAACTTCGATTGGATATGAGACGTTACCTTAGGTTCATATAAGACGTGACGAAGGACATCATAAAAAGTGTGTCCCATTACCTCTCGGTTGAAATTACACCAACGAGAAAGGTGTAATGGTCACGAGTTCGATCCACAACAATAACCTTTTTAGAATTTTTAAGTGACGAAAACACGTTTCCCCTTAGTCTTGAGAACAATTATGTTATGTTTGAAGAACAACTCACAGTAATCAAGGATTTTCAAGCATCTTGTAACTCATTATTCATCTTTCGTTCTTTAATGGTTTGAATCTCGTTCTTTGTTTCAAGTTCTTCATTGAAACGACAACTAGAAGCATTCAGAGAAATTTTAACTATTAAAAAACGTGAGATGAATGATGAGTTGTAAATGCTCGAAAAATATTAATTAGTGTAAGATGTTTTGCAAAAAAATCAAAATTGTCGTATTATTATTTTCAAAATCAATTTAATAGGTTATATGTTCAAAGAGAGGTTAGTGAATCAAACAATCGATATTAGATACAAAAAGCTCAACTGTATTTTCTGTCACTCTAATGTCCTCTTGACATGTTCGGCGGAACAAAGATGGGAGCTACAAAAAGAATCACAAAAACAAAATCTTACTCTCAAATTAAATAACAACAACTAAACAACAACATACATCTTTCAAAATATTGCTAAGTAGAACAACTAAACAGCAACAATAATAACAAAATCAACAATAAAAAACAACAATAAATAACAACAACATTAATACTAAATCTCAAATGTAAAAAACAACAACATTAAACAACAACTAAAAAAATCTCAATAAAGTACATCAACATCAACTCTCAACATAAATGACATTGCATAACATTCTAGCTCATTTAAACAACAAGATTAAACCTCTAGGGTTTAGGGTCTCAACAACAACAACAACGACAATAACAACGACAACAATGACGACGACAACAACAACAAAAATTATTGTAACATGGGTCATGATGTTTGACATACCACATATGTGAAGAAGAAGTGAAAGAAATGATTTCGGTTTTTCATTCTGGTAAATATCGAACGAGATTCCTAAACACATATCATCATTCTGGATGATGATATGTGTTTAGGACTCTTGTTGTTTAGGGCTCTTCATTAGGGTTCTGTGTGTGTTGTTTTAGTGTGTTATTTAAGGCAAGGGAAACTAAAAGCTACAAGCTAAGCTTTATATAATAAGAGTAAACTATTCTACCTTGGTTGAGAAACATAACCGAGGTAAAAAGTGGCTTATTTTTTATTAAAAATAAAACAGGAAGGAAGAAGTCACTTTTAATGAAATAAGAACAGAAACTACAGTTGTTGGAATTTGAAGCATGTACCCTGAATTATTTCACCCCTCAGTTATCTACAACAACCGACATAATAAATTTAATTTTTTAGAAAGAAAAAAATGGTGCGTCAAGGAATATACGTCGTTTTTTTTGTTAAGTGAGGTGAAATCGTTGTCATAAAATATATTATTTGTATTAGTTAATGGAATAGATTATTTCTAATGGTCTCAGTTAATCTATCACACATTGAAAGGTTGTTATATGCTTGACAATCTTGAAAGCAATGCTCCTTCAGTAACTGCTCATAATAATAATTGTTGGGATAAATATGATTAAGTTATTATTAAGACTCCATCTCTCCATAAATTAGTATAAATGGTATGTCAATTTGGGATCACCTTTGTCACACTTATACCATGAAACAAGACCTTGTTAGAACAAGATTTGTTCTGATCAATATTCTTGTTTTGATGATAACAATATATATGAATTTTGTATAAGACAATATGGTACTCTAATCCTTTGCATTTTCCATTTCAGGAAATATATAAAGAGTATGCACAATTCAGCGCTAAGAAGCACTGACTCAGAAGGTTCAGGATTGCAACATCAGAACTTGCTCTCGCAAGACATTAGAAGATGGTCAAGCAGAATCAGAACATGGTCTATGAAGCATCAGAAGAACATGAAGTCAGAAGCAGAAGCACTGAAGTTCTTATGGTATCACACTCAAGCTCTTCAAAGTCAGAAGACAAGAAGATGCTCTGCACCAAGCTGTGACTCTGATTATTCAAACATTGTACTCACAAATCTGAGATCAGAAGCTAGTACTAGATGACAGGCTATTAAGTCTAATCTCTGATTGACAAAAGGAACGCTAGAAGCTACAAACGGCAAAGTCAGTAAAGCAGGAAAAGCATGGCTCGAGGTAGTTGACAAAAGTGTGAAACATTAAATGCAAAGTTGTACTATTCACGCAACGCATTAAATGCAACCCAACGGTCATCTTCTCAAACGCCTATAAATATGGAAGTTCAGATCAGAAGCAGCAAAAACCAACTCTTGCAAAATACTGAAACGCTGTCAAATTCAAAGCTCACGAACTTCATCTTCAACCTCACAAACTCTTGTAATATTTAGTGAGTGTTAAGCTTAGAACTTAAGATAAATATCACAGTTGTGATTATAGCTTTTTAAGAAGCAATTCAAACTCTTGTAACATTTATTTTACATTGATTGTAAAAGGTTCTTAGAGTGATCAGTGAGATCAGTAGACTCTAGAAGACTTAGAAGTTATCAAAGTGGTGATTTCCTAGAGTGATCAAGTTGTGATCAGTATACTCTAGAAGACTTAGAGGTTATCTAAGTGGAAAACCATTGTAATCAGATTGATTAGTGGATTAAATCCTCAGTTGAGGTAAATCACTCTAAGGGGGTGGACTGGAGTAGTTTCGTTAACAACGAACCAGGATAAAAATAATTGTGTTCATTGTTTTTATCTTAAGAGTTTTTTAAGTCACACTTATTCAAACCCCCCATTTCTAAGTGTTTTTCTATCCTTCAGACCTTAGTGTTGTTATGACTTAAAAAGAAATATCTTCAACATCAAAAAATTAGGTCTCTCAATTAGTGGCTATTTTGGGGTTCTTAGTCGTTGTTATCTTGAACTAGATTAATATTAAAATTTAAAGATGATGGAAAATCAAGATATTGTCACACTTATTGCTCTCATTGAGAGGGATTAGATCTTCGATTTCTTGGTTATATTGGATGAAGAGTTTGACCCTAATCAGGTGTAGATTTTCGGGAAAGGAAAAATCTCCCACTCTTCAATTTCTTGGTTGTATTAAATGGAGAATCTATTGAGGTTTGATCAAATTAAAAGGACATACTCCTCTCCTCAAGAATTGATCTTGAGAATTCCATATAATAGTTAATAGATTATAGTAGGAAAAACTCATGAACCCCCTTATACAAGGAAATAATCGTTGATCTTCAACTAAATATTACAAGACGATGGATGTAGGCGTTTGCCTCTTTTCTTTAATAAATATTTGAGAACGAAGCGGTCAATATTCCTTCTCAATGATGGATTGAAGTGGTTAGTATTCTTTCCACGAACATGGACCTTGGAGTAGTTAGTCTTCATGTTCCAAAAAATTTGAGCTCCATACCTTGGTTTTGATCGGGCTAACCAAAATCCTATGAGATTTTAACACCGGGATGATCTCGAACCTATGAGGTTTTTAATATTGGGATGAGCTTCAAACTATCTTGGTTTTAACCGGGCTGACCAAGAACCTTGAAGATTTTAACGATGGTTGATCTTCAACCAAACCTTGGATTGATCACACAATCCCCAAATATAAGCTTTTTATATGATGAGCTTATAACCCAAATAAATCTCTAAATGGATAATATTTAACCAAGGTGTATACAAAATATTCCCTTGGTGAATTTTATAATTCTATCATTTCCAAAATTACAAATATATCCTCACTCACAACAAAACTTTTCTCACAAAGATATTTGGCTAAAACATTTAGTGAGAAAAGTTAAATAAAATTTTAGAGAGAGAGAGAGAGAGTGGGGGATGAACGTGTCAAAACACGATTCTGGATGATTTGGAATGAGAAATTGAACCTCTATATATAGGTCTAAGGTTGGCTTAAAAAGGATTTTGCAATCAATACATTTTACTTTTATCTAAATGATTAGAGTCTATTCGTAATCTATTACATGCTACAAATAAACTTTTTAAAGTTCTCAAAATGGAAGGTAAAGATATCTACCCATTGCATAGAGTCAAGGCGCGTCTTAACTAGCTTGGGCCTTAAGTTTGTGCATTTCTAATCTATTGGACATATGCATTAAACGATGAAAAAGTCAAATTTTCGCCCATGGCAATTTTTTACTGCTCCCATATGTTTTTCAAAGTATTTTATTTTTGTAAATCATTTTGAAAATAATTTGTGTGTTTTTTATATTTTTTCTTTTACGAAAAAGGCCATTTGCTTTACATATGTTCACTCACTTAATAAATTAGAAGATTACTCATTATCATAGTTGTCATCAGTGTTTACATCATAGCAGTTGTCATAATTAAAAGTAGATGTTTGTATTACTTGCAAAACAATGTTCCACATATTTGACAAGACTTTAGTCACGCCCCTTGGGTGATACTTCAAGTAGGACCTCGTCTGAGGCTCCATTAAGTCCAAGAGAAAACAAGTCCCTTAGGCGAGGATTTTTATGGAGCCTGTTTGACGGGACTCTAAATCCCTTAAGAAAAATTATATGTTGAGCTTGTCTAGTATGACTCCAAGTCCCTCAGGAAAGGCTTTGATCCCCTTGGTCAAGACTTCGATCAAGCCCTCATAAAACATTTTAAGTTAAGTATCTTAGGCAAGACTTCAGTCGTGTCCCTCAGACGAGACATTAGATGAGGCAGTCCCTGGTGCATAGTATGATCATATTTCCTTTTAAGACAATAATAATTTTATATGAAAGTCCGGTGTATTTGTATTGCCTTAAGAGGAGGAAATGATCCTATTGTGGAAGTCTAATGTATTCCTATTGCCTCAAGAGGCAACAAGGAACTTCTCTTTGAAGTCAATCATATTTGTATTGCTTTAAGAGGCGACAAGGATATTCTCGTGGAAATAAGAAATTTATGTTTTTCTTGGAAAGGCAACAAGGATCTTACTATGATAGTCTAACATACATGACACCGTAACAAAAATGT
Source organism: Vicia villosa (assembly GCF_029867415.1). NCBI lineage: Eukaryota > Viridiplantae > Streptophyta > Magnoliopsida > Fabales > Fabaceae > Vicia > Vicia villosa. Next base: position 224,150 of record NW_026705812.1, on the reverse strand, counting down.
TATCCCTGCTTATAAATATTAAAAAGTTCATACATAGGCGGGTGGTGTGCCCCCTCAAAAATTACAAATAGTCTAACTATAATAATATTTTAAATGGATATATTTCCAAGTTCTAGGTATTAGTCAATCATGACACCTCAGATGAAACCTCAGATGACAACTATGATAAGTCAATTATGAACGATTAAGCGCTTAAAGATGCAAACCTAAGTATTATGGTTTGAACTTTTCCCAGTTGTCTGGTTCTTAGAAAACCAAGTCCCAAAAATTGGGCAGATGCAGTACTCCATCACATGCTAGAAAGAAAGAGGAAAAGTTGTCCGATTCTTAGAAAACCAAGTCCCAAAAATTGGGCAGATGCAGTACTTCATCACATGCTAGAAAGAAAAAGGAAAAACAACACCATACATTGTGCCAAAATTATCATAAAAATACTACACTACACTGGTTATCCTTGTATTGAATAAGAACCCATCTATATACACAAAAAGATAGGACTATATATATATATATATATATATATATATATATATATATATATATATATATATATCATACCTTCTACATAAAATTTAGTATATAAACAACAAGATGATTCTAAAAGTATTTTATCACTTTTATAAAATGTTCTTAAAATTCATTTGAAAGTGGCTATTTTATGAATTTTAATAAATTTATAAAAGTATTTTATCACTTTTATAAAACGTTCTTAAAATTTATTTGAAAGTGGTTATTTTATGAATTTTAATAAATTTATAATGTGGATAAGTTAAAAGCAACATTGGTATAAAATATAATACCTTGTGATAACATAAATAAAGAGAAATGTTGCAATTCAAGAAGGAGAATATATCCCTCAACAACCTAGAAGAATAAGGGGAAGAAGAAACACTCCTACATCCAATCCCTATAGTGAAATATGTGATGAGGAAAGAAAAATAAATGTAAAAATCAACATGCTCATCGAGAAAATGGTTAGGAAAAATCTTACCTTTCCAGTGACTTCCCGTGACGATCATGATGAGATAAATTAAGATCTTTTCTTATTTTCTATAGTGCACTTTGAATTCCGCAATGCTTCTTTGTACTTTCAATTTTTATGAAATCCCCCTTATGTATTTTGAACTTTTCAATAATATGAGTGTGATGTTTTCCTTTCTTAAATGTCTAAAGTACCCTTAAACAGATATGCCAAAGTTTGAGTTTGATACCTTTGAAAATGAGAATCAAACCTTTGCTTAGAGGTGTTGCAGAGCTGCTACAAGGATCTGGAAACCTTCGGTGGTGTCTGTTGCACCCTGATTTTTACCCTACGATTCCATTTCATTCGCATCTTTGCATCTCATATGATTATATCATACTTTTACTAATTTTATTGCTTCATAATCATTTGCATCATTTTATTAGCACACTAACATAATTTCGATTTCATTCGAAAATAAATAAATAAAACATACTTATTCATATGCATTTTATTAGTCTTTTGATTTAAATATTAATTAAAACTCAATTTATTTATTTTAGATTGAATTTTAATAAATGTTTAAATTAAAATATATTTTGCCATATTTTTGCATTTTGTTCTATTTCTCTTTGTTTTATTGGTGCAAAGCAAGATGTCATTTTGGCCCATGTTAATTCAAGTTGCAAGGGCCCATTATTTGAGAGCCCATTTTCATCACATTTTATTGTTCACAAAAGACAAAAAAAAAAAACTTAATACACCTAATAAATTTTAGATCCTTAAAAAGTAGAGAAGGGTGAGTATCCTTACATTGGGATTTAATTCACCATTATCTACATAAAAAAATACAAACCAATTTCATTTTCTTTTCTTCTTTAAGAACATGTTAATTCCTTTCCACAACAATTGTGTAAGTCTCCAAAGGTCGAGCAGTAGTGGAATCCGATGTTTAACATCGTTCATTTAAAAAACACAAAACATATCAAAATTTGTAAGCCGAACTACGGCTGCTCTGATTCCTTAAAGGGATACGTAGGCGTTGGGTCGCGGGGCTCGAACGAGCACATCTTTGTAAATATTTCTTTCTTTTCCCCGTGTTTCTTTTCTTTTATTTTCTTCGTGCATTTCCCTTTAGCTTTAGATTTTAGACTTTTAGATGACACCCATAGATTTGGACTAACAAGAGCGGATCTCGTCGAGTACGACGGACGTGAGGAGTGCTAATCCCTTCTCCTTGCGTAACCGACACCCTTACCTTTTTCTTGGTCGTAAGACCTTTGTTTGTTTTTTCCTTTAGGTTTTACTCGATGTTTTTCCTTTCCCGTCTCTTGGGATAAATAAACAATCGATGGCAACTTCATTGATTTTAAATCTAGTTGATGTTCGATCCGGTTGTCATAGCTGGCGACTTCACTGGGGACTCCTGAGTGTCAATCCTAGCTTTTGCTTGTTTCATTTCTTTTGGGTGTTTATTTATTTATTTCTTTATTTTTTTATTTGTATATATATTTATATTGCTTTATTTATTGTTATGTCTTATTTTCTGTATATATTATATTTTTGCTATGCTGTTTCTGTTTTTCTTGATGGGTGGGTTGATACCATGAGGTAAAAGGCCCAGTACCCCAGCCATGAGTTGTTACCTAGGAAACTTAGGAATATAGTGGAATATGACGGCTATTCAGGTGCAGATCTGTTTAGTGCGGTCGTGTGAGCCACGCTCAGACGAAGATTTCGTTGTGGGATATTATTGTCATGCACACTATGCTGCTACGATGATAGTACTTTCACACGTGCCGCTAGTAGTCTGTGGACCTTTTGACCTACCCATGCCTAGTTTCAACCCGTGAGTGGGGAGGGAATCATATTCTTTACAGGTACAGGTACATGCTGCTGACCGTCATGGTACTTGGTTGCTTTGTGCTCCATTAGTGTCGAATCTTTGACCTTATATATACATGTTGCATTACATTTTGCATTGCATATCATTTTCATAGTCTCACATACATACAGGTTGCCCAAAGACCTCATTTTCAGTTGTTTATTTCTCCCAGTTCCTTGTCAACTGTCAAGCTGTTTCCTCAACACAAACTACGTAACTAGAGCTACCATCAGATTGAGAATGGAAAACTAAGAACAGTACAATGTGGAAGTCGGAATGGAGATTGATGGTTCAAAATCAGGCAAGACAAGTGAAGTTTCAGTCAGAATCAGATTATCTCCTAAAGCCAGTGTTTCAGATAGGACAACTCATCCTTATTGCTGATTAGTCACTAGGCCATGTTTCTCTTCTGTTTATATTTCTTTCAATTGTAATGTCTGTTTACTTTCAAACTTGTTTGTTTATTACTGTTAATTTTAATGTAATGAGCATCGCATGTTTTAATTCAATTCTTCTCATTTACTGCTTTATTTCTTTAAAAAAAACAACAAAAATATGTTTCTCCCATTTGCTTTCTTTACCATGTTGTTTATGCAAACATTTGAGGGAGGATGATGAAAACAATATACCAATAATTGCTGTTAGTGTGCTTTTGAATAAAACTTTGCTGATGATGTACAGGCCTTGTTTCAATTCCCAAACACTGGAGAAATAAGGAAGTTAATCCCTTGAATAAAAAGAAGTTGGAGTTTCTTTTTAAACGAAAAAACCAACAAGTTTAACCTGGGGATGGGTAGTTTTCAGTTTATTCATCTGTGCATTCAAATACAAGAGTTTCATTCAAGATACCTTTCAATAAGGTCGCAATCTCAAGCTTTCCTTCGCACACATTCAAGAAGTGTCGAGGATGTTCCTTAAGTCAAAAGTGGTGATGATGGTTCTCCGTAATTGTTAAAGCAAGGCAGTCCCTATCTTCAAAAGAAAATGAATGAAAAAATGATCAAAGAAAAGCCCGCTAAGTCAAAACCTATGAATGAGACTTAGGCAAAAAACGGGGGCATCCCGCTGACTGTAATTTCAAATAAAACAGTTCAGGCAAAAGTTAGGGATAATAAAAGAAAATCCTCAAAAGGAAAAGAGTTGACAAAAATCCTCAAAACAACAAATGTTGTGTAAGAGAAGTGACTGCCATCTCAAAGTATATTCCCCGGCTTCTGAATCATTATTGTCAAACAAGTGCTGCAAATTCCAAGTTCTCGTGAAAACCTGAATGCATAGGTTGAATTAACTGAATGTAGGATGGAAGTTCATCACGAAGAAAGGGTGGGTACAAATAAATTTTGAGCCTTATATCCTTTGTTTCTTGAACCATGAACCAGACCAAGTTACAACCTTCAAAAGTCCTAATTGAAGCCAAGTTTATTTCGAAAGCATATTACAGCAAGGTTGCGTTAACCTGACTCCTAAAAGTTGTGCCAATCATTTGTCTCGATCTACTTGCTTTATCTTTCAATTCAAATGCCATGTTTCTTTGCCTTTCTCTTTGCTTTACAATCCCATTCTTGTTGATTCCAAAAACTTGCATGAAATTTGCATTTAGATTACCAGTTTTGAACAAACATTTTTTCTTGTAAACAGTATTCCTCGTCAAAGGAATTTCAAACAGTTGAGAAACTTGGTTCGTGGTCTTATTAGGGGTATTTCATTTCAAGGTCCTATTCAAGGTTTATCTCAGTGCAAGTTATTCTCATATTCTGTTTATCATATCTCTTTCAAGATTCATGCTAGGGGCAAGTGTTTTCAAGCGCCCAGTAAGGTTGTCATTTCAAGAATTATTCAAGCTGAAGCCAAGATCAGTTTGTTCTACATCAATCAGACAAGCTGGGGAAATCTTCTCCACTGGAATTCTTCAAGCAGTTTATCAATCCTTCTCAAAGGAACATCATTTCAGTTTGCAAGTGTGATAGAAGAACTTTTGGCAGTGTTCCATATGTTGAGGAATCAAATGTCCTTTTCTGCCGCACAATTGAGTCTCTCTCATCTGTCACAAATAAATGTGTTGCATACATCATTCATATAAAGCATAGGAAAAATTCATATTCATTTGCATTTTCCGAGGTCTTGTTGCAATCAACATTCTTTCCTTGAGATCAAAGTCCAACTTACTTGGCACCTATCCAATACAGATTTATCTCTTTGGTTCATTTGTCTCTGTTTATCCGATGTTTATTTCGGATGTGTCTCTTTACAACCATGTTTCATCTTGGTTCCCTTACAACCTTGTTTCATCTTGGTTCCCTTACGACCTTGTTTCATCTTGGTTCCCTTTACAACCATGTTTTATCTTGGTTCCCTTTACAACCATGTTTTATCTTGGTTCCCTTTACAACCATGTTTTATCTTGGTTCCCTACAACCATGCTTTATCTTGGTTTCCCTTTCAACCATGTTTTATCTTGGCTATCCCAATCTTGTTTTATCTTGATTGTCCGTTGATGTGGTTTCATTCATGTTTTATCTTGAATGCCTCAGATACTTTCTCACCTCATTCATATTCATTCCTGGATGTTGTGATGCCTTTCTTCAACTATCTCTTTCATCAATTTTTTTACTCATTCCATTTACAGTTTGTCTTTTTGTGGCGCTATATTCCCCACAGAGATTCGAGTCTGTCTCATGTCATATCATTCAAAAACAAAAATAAAAAATTTCATGCATTCATACCATTCTTGGGGCATCTTAGGCTAAAAATCGGTCTTTGTTTTTATTTAAGTATCTCCTATCTCCTAATAGAAGAAACTTAAATAGGGGCAGTGTCCAAGGATGCTTTCTAGGCATCTAAACTGGATTAATCACTCCCCCTTCTTCAAATTCGATATCACCTACAAGCCAAAAAAAGTTATGCCTAGAATTCCATGTTCTAGATGTTACATATCCAAAACAGGTGTTTGGATAGCTTTTAAATGATGTTTAGAAGGTATCCAACACAAAAGGCCTGAAAACGCATGAGTGAAAATGAAAATCACAACTTTGGATCACAAGGTGCTTTAATGGAGTTTTTGAAAGATGACTTCTGGTTCAAGGCCTTTGGTAGGTGTTTGATGGTTATTGATAGTTCTTATATGATTAATAGAAGCTATTTGAATGGTTGATTTGGTTTGAAAGTGTTTGGTTTGTGTTTTGGATAGTGATGAGCTTACATGAAGCTTTAATGGAGGGAAAATGTGATTTTTGGTTAGGGGAGTTTTGAAGGGTTATGGAAGGTTTATACAGCTTCCAAATGATATTTAGAAGTTTTCCAAAGTGTTGGTTGACACCCAGAACTTATGGAACTCAAAATCACTAGAAAATGGCAAAGATTGGAAAATGGAGAATTTCAAGTGATATGTGACTTGGAGAGTTCTGGTGTAATTGATCAAGGGAGTGATACTCTCTATTTATAGGCAAGAATTAGGGTTTTTGGGAGGAAAAAGTTCAGAGTTTTGAAGCTCCCATGTGACTTTGTACTTCTTTGCTTGTTTGTGAATAAATGAGAAAATTGGAGTTCCAATGGCAAGGTACAAGTTCAAGCATGCTTCCATGACTTTATTCTGAGTTTGGAGAGCTTGGTTGTGGTGTTCAATTTGCTTTTGATGCAAAGGAGACATTGTAGTGGCTCAAGGAGTAGACTTTGTGCATAAAGCTAGCTTTTCAAAAATGGAAGTGGTGACTTTAGTTCATAAATGGCATTAAACTTGGATAATGCATAAAACACTTGGTCCATAGCTCAAAAGAATGTGTAATCTTCTGATTATGGCCTCTTGAACAAGTTAAAATGGTTGTACTTGAGAGATTCCATATCTCTCGAAATAATCATTTTTTGCAAAAAGTTCCAATCTGATAAGTTGTTTGTTTTGCCAAGATCTACAACTTTCATGTTGGGAGATGTTTGAGTGTGTAAGCAAAATTTGGGTTCCCAAAATTAGGTCAAAATTCACTTAAAACCTTAATTTTGACTTTTTGTTGACTTTTTGATTCTTGATGAATTCTTTGAATTTTCTTTGATCAAATGTCTTCAATATCCACATGATGATGATTTGGATTCTTAAAAGTCCATGGTTGACTATTTTTCTCAAAAGTCAAGGGTTGACTTGCATAGTTGACTTTTTCCAAATGAACAGCGGGTTTGTGATTTCCAAATGAATCAAGTTCTCCTCTTCAAATGAATGATATGAATGGACTATAATTTTTATTTGGATGCTCTTGAATCATATTTTGAGTCTTGGAACCATATCCTGATTAAAAGTCAACCCTCTAGTGAAATTAGGTCAAAAACCCTAATTTGAGCTTCTGATGAACTTGAAGGTGATTGATCTTGTGTTGACCCATCTTTGGACCTTGATATTGATTCGAGAATCCCTTGAATCATAGAAGAATGTTGGGTTTATTTGTGGGCCTCAAAACCCTAATTTGCCCAATCTCTTCTTGATCAATCTCCTGTCTTGGGACACAAGCAACAAACAATAATATTTTTGTATTTTTGTTAGAAAATGATAAATGCATGATGATTACAATGACAATGATGATCCTAATATTTAAGATATGGTGGGATCTCAGTGGTAAAAAATTAGAGTGAAACAGCTGCCCCTATTTAAGTTCCTGATACCTGATGAGGGGAAGATGGAATCTTCATCACAGCACGGTAGGAGGGACTTAAATACAAAAGATAGCACAATTTTGGACCCTGAGAGCCCACATGCATGATACGAAAGCAACATATGTTTTTGTTTTTTATATGGAACAAACAAATATATAACATCCTTCCTTTAAACTAGAAGGAAGGAACTAGATCTACTAGGGACATATGATAGACAGTCCCTGACACTTGGGAAATGGACAATGTCACAGACTTTGGTAAATTTAGGATTCTCACAGAATGAACCAGGTGTAAATATTAGTCCTTTCGACACAAAAGAAGGGTTATGGATTCACACATAACACATCACCAGGCTATGGATTCTCACCTATATTCTCTCAGATCAAAAGGGGTCAATTACGGATTCTCTCGCAATGACAACGATATGTTATGGATTCACACATAACAAGGTTAACTCTTTTCCATAGGTTGCATTCTTATGCTGGAGAAGGAAATCAATGGGTTTTCTCAATGAACTTTGTCATACGCTTGGGAGACTCACCATTCATAAAAGAGGGAAATAACTTCTACATGAAATGTCTCGATGCTGGAGAGACCAACCATTCATAAAAACTTTAACATGAACTGTCTCGACGCTGGAGAGACCAACCATTCATAATACCTTTAACACGAACTGTCTCGACGCTGGAGAGACCAACCATTCATAATAACTTAGGTTCTTCAATAAACTGTCTTCATCATCTATCGTAAAACTTCTATGGTGAACTGTCTTCTTTTCCCGAGAGACTAATTGTCATACCCCAAAATTTTCCCATACTATTTCTCTTGTTCAAACTCAAATCAAGATACAATGTTCAAAGACACCCTCTCCTAAACAAGGTTCAAAGAACTAGGGTTTTGTTGTTCCGAGGAAAAATCAATGGATCAAAAGTTCCAATACATTTCATATGGTGTATGATATCCCACACTACCTCCATGACAAATTTCAGGTTTCAATTCAAAGAGTTGGTTACTCAGTTGCTCAGAAAGTCAACGGTCGACTGAGTTGACCTAAAAGTCAACTGTGGTCAAAGTACCATCAAAACTCCTGATTTTTTGTCAAATATCCTCATATTGAAGTATCATTCACCATTTGATCAAGAATTGATCATGGTTCATCAAGGAAAAATCAGAAATTAACAATTCCAAAAGTTTCTAAATTAGGGTTTTCACAGGAGAAAGTCAACTGAACTTGGACCAGTCATAACTCCTACATGGAACATCAGAAATTTTCCATCCAAAGCTCATTTTGAAGTAAATTGGATTCTCTACAATTTTGTCTCTCACAAGCCAAGTCTAAAGCCAATATCATCAAGATAAAATGCTCAAATGGAAAAAAGCTTCCAAAGTGGCTTGTAGAAGACATCTTGAGGTTTCCAAAAAGTCCTAGAACTCCTCCATATCTTAAAATTTGAGAGAGATATGCCTTGTCAAAGTTGGTCGATTTCAAAGGGAAAAATGTGAAATAAAAGGCCTCAAAATGGATTTCCTTGCAAAGAGGCCCAATATGTTATGATCCAATCTTGCTATACAAGTCATCTAAAAGCTCTAATCAGAAGGCCACGAATTTTTTATTAAAATTTGATTTTATTTGAATTTTATTTCATTAAAATCATGGATTAAATCAATATTTGGAAGAAAAATTGAAAAGATTTGATTTTCCCTTAACTTCAATCATAATCAATCATCCAAATACAGATTATTTGATTCAATTTCGTATTAATGAAGATTGAGGGGAGAAAATCAATTTTTGATCAAATTTGGAAAGATTCACCAATCAATCTTTTTCCAATTTCCAATCCTTGATTGAAAGAGATTTGAGTCAATTTTCTTACCCTAATCCATTATATTATATATAGATAACAAAGACAATGCATAAAGGGGGATTCAAAAGGTTTTTTGGCAACCAACATAGCTTAACCGAGTGCTTGAAATTGAAGAAAATTTTGAAGTTTGAATTCCAGATTGCAGCACTTCTCAAGGAAATTGGAAGGTTCTAACATGTTCAGGGGAAGCCTTTGAAGTTTTCTCAGTCGCTCCTAGGTGTCGCCGCGTCAAGAATCAAACGCACTTCGTTCACGGTTTGTCATTTATTTTGAGTTTCGATTTTGGTTATGTAAGCATCATGAACATGTTTTGAATATAGATTCATAATCGTGAGGACCTGTACAATGTTTTTGGATTGATTGATTTGAGTTTAAGTGCGTAAATAGCGTGACACCATGGCTAGGGTTTACGAGTTCTGAATTGGGGGCTTTCAATTAGGGGTGAAACCAGTCCAAATTGAGGGCACCAATGGATTTAAAAGGGAAATTGCAATCGATTCGCATCTGAGTAGGTAATTTATTTGCCATGTTTCTATAGTTTGATTTTGCCGGACATGGCTACGAATTGACATGTAGTAAAAACGCTGCAAAATCGTAGCAAAAGATCTCTGCAATCTCTAAATTTGCAACGAAGAAGAAGCAACTGGGGGCGCGCCAATTTGTTTTCAAATTTTATTCGTTTTAATTTTGTATATTATGATTTGTGTGGGTGACATTAGCAGCGAATGAAACTGGTTCAACTGGCCAAAGCAAAAGACTTGTTACCAACGAGACCTGGGTTCGAGCCCCAGCGTCTCTCCTTTCTATTTTTTTTTGGTATAACATTGCTTTCATATTCCCCGCGGTGGATCTTGCGCGTCCCTACTATGCACCTTCAGGGATAACCCTTGGATCTCCACCGAGGTCACATATGAAGACCCAGAACGCAGGCGTATCATAGATTTCACAAGCCAACCACACTGGATAAAAGCTGAGTGTTTCTAACTTTTCTTTTTATCTATTTGTTATAACATGGTTTATTTTTAATTATTTTATTTTATTCTTTCAAAACTCTTTTTTTACTCTATTTTAATATTTGTTATAAATTTCTTTTTTTTCCTTTCTTCTTTCTCTTAAAAAAAAACATGAAAATTAAAAATATTTATTTTAATTATTATTAAATTTCTCTTTTAATTATTTAAAATTAGTTAATTTGTCTAATTTATTTGTTTAATTAATTGATAGAATAAATATTAGAGTTAAGATATTTAATCGAAACTTTATTTTCACCGATTTAATTAATTGGGTTGAAAACCAACAATTAATTCATTTTTTATTCTATTAACCATGGCTAACTTGTGCCCTAATTAGGGTTTGCTACGATCATTCCCTACACTGAAATATTTCTTTGTGCATTCTTTTCAAGGTTATTTTTAGATACCTCCCGATCACGTGCCACGCCTTTTACGAAGCTAAGTTCTTATTTTATTTTCCTTTAAATATTTACTTGCATTATAAAATTGATAATAGGGCTAAAACCTCGAAAGTCAATGGACTCTTTTGCACTCACGTCTTTTATTTGCTTCGCCAATTTTTCAGGGTTAACCTCGAGGCTACCTCCGACTACAAACTATATCAGATCAAATCAAAAACTAAGTCCTTTTCATATTTATTTTCTTTTTATTATTTCCTTTGGCCTTTTTTTATTTAATTAGGTTTAGCCTTAATTGTCAATGAATCGATAATGCACTCACCCCTTCGTATTTTTTCCTTTTGCCAATTTTTCAGGGTTAGCCAACCGTCAAAGCTCGATAGTCGGTAACCCTAAATCTTAACCTTGTTTATTTATTCTGCTTTAATTATTACTTGAGTCAGATCCGCTGGTTTCTTTTTCCCTTCCCCATATTATTTGTAACTGTTCCGAGGTTGTATTGCTTGGCCTTAAAGGCACTTAATCTGCATATTATATTATTTGCGTGGTTAGTAATCTTAGGGAGTGCAAGCCTTGAACTGAATTAGCATCACTAATTATAAGATTAAATTTCCGAATTAATCACATGATTGTTGCACCCACGCACACTTTTTTGGTAACCTCTTCTGTTGCCTTGTTGCCTGTTGCCTTGTTGCCTTGCGTTTTTTGCAGAATAGCCATGTCCCTCGAATACGAGGATACCTTAGCCATGTTGCCTCGAATAATGCAAGGATCATAAGTCCCTAATGATGCTGCCTTCGATACACTAAATATGATCTCGTCCCTCGGAAGTTGCCTACGAAAGGCTGAGGTATCCTCTGGTTGCCTACGAAAGGCTATTCTGATCCTTCCCTTAGACTACCTGCCTCTCTATGGCATGGGACAGTCTTATGGCGAATGATATTGCGACGACCCTTCAACCTCCAAATGAAAGGCTTCCTGCCCTCTTATGGCATGGATAGACCCTTTCACCCTGAAAGGCTAAAAGAACCTTTTTTTCAAATATCAAGGTAATTTGCCCTTAATTGCATGCTTTGGTTTAAAAATCTTTTTCTTACCCTTTTTCTAAAAATTTTCAAGGCTACGCTCATTTACGAGCTAAAGTCCTTGTTTCATCTTCTACATTTCTTTTCGAAACGAGCAAAGCAATTAAGAGCCCATGGAAAACCATGGATGCAAAGGGCGCCTTACATCTTCCCTTTGCATAAATTACCCCCCGAACTCAGTTTTCTTTAAAAGGTTTTTCCTGTTCTTTTAGCCTTTCTGATTAGTTTGGATAAAATAAAAGTCGGTGGCGACTCATGCTTAACCGCGACATTTCGATTAAAAGTCAGTTCACCGTATTACAGAACTGGCGACTCTGCTGGGGATTTTTCGATTAAAAGAGGGGTTACCTTAAAAGTTTAGGAACACTTTAAATGTTTTCTATTGTCTGCTTTGTTTTCTTTATTTTTCAGGGCTGTTTTGGGAAATAAATGAAGGACGAATCCTATTCCCGGATTCAAGAACACTTAAGATTAGGAGCGACATAGTCATGGAGACCCCCCTTGTGCATGCTTGGGGTTGGTCAAAATGAAGTTCGCGCTTGAGTTAGGCCTCCACTGGTTATTGTGTACCTCTTTTACATGAGAGAGGTTTACGCATGTATCTTTGGGTGCGTCGGAGCTCAAGGACCTTTAGTCACCTTTAACCCATCCTGACTTTTAGGAACGTAGTGGGGGGGCTATTCTTGGTGCATGCCAAGTTATGGTCGCTACCCGATACTACAACTCAGATAGGTTTCTTCCTAAAGTATCATTGCGTGGTATGCATGTACCATGTTCGAGGGTGCTTTAGAGGGGGCTGACAATTCTGAGTAACTTGGTAGAACCCGTTGCTGAAATCACTCTTATCCTTAGAAATACCTTTGGGGAAGGGTATCTCACATGATCTAAACTCCATGCAAGCCGAGCCTAAGGAAATTGTGTGACTTGTGTGACTTGTGTGACTTGTCTGTGTTTGCTACTAACCTTCGTTTCCTTGCAGGTTTTGTTAAAAGGACTTGTTCGCCCTTACTACCTCACGTTGTGCCTAGTGAACTGCATTCGCATGACATCATAAGCATAACATGATTTAACTAACCCTTTCAAGGATCTTAAGGATTTAGGGCACACAATTTCAGGTCCTATCAAGGGCTGATTTCCTAATCAAGGGGCAAGAGGATTTATTTTCCTCTGGCCACACACCTTCCAAATCAAAGACACCGTACCTATCAAGGGGCAAAAGGATTTATTTTTCTTTGGCCATATATCTTCCAACTCAAAGACACAGTACCTACATCAGATATACCATCAACAAATCAATCTCTGTCAGATAAATACCATCAACAAATCAATCTCTGTCAGATATACATTCTGGAAAGCATATCCCTCCAGACATTCTGAAGACACCTACATCAGATATACATTCCGGAAGCTCGAACCCCGGACATTCTGAAAGTTCCAATCAGATGAACATTCTGGAAGCATGACCCCCAGACTTCTGAAACATTCCAATCAGATATACATTCCGGAAGCTCGAACCCCGAACATTCTGAAAGTTCCAATCAGATGAACATTCTGGAAGCTTGACCCCCAGACTTCTGAAACATTCCAATCAGATATACATTCCGGAAGCTCGAACCTTGGACATTCTGAAACATTCCAATCAGATACACATTCCGGAAGCTCGAACCTCGGATACTTTCTGAAACATTCTTATCAGATACACATTCCGGAAGCTCGAACCTCGGATACTCTGAATCTCTACACCAGTTCCACAACAACGACGCAAGCCAGACGCACCTAAGCGTTGATTCACCAAAATCGACATGTCAGTAGATCAGGAACTGCAATACCTGTTGAAGGCATAAATGATGACTGTAAGGGATCCGTCTTAACACATCAACACTACCTCTGCCAAATACCATCCAAACGTGCGATGTGCCTATCATTCCAACAGTCCTGGACATTACACAAACGATTGCTGGACATTGAAGAATAAGATCCAAGATCTGATCAATGACGGAGAAATCAAATTCAACCCTCCTGAAAACTCCTATGGTGATCACCGCTCCTATGCCTAGTCATGACAAGACTGATTGACGTCTAGACGGACGAACTTTTGGATCATTAGATCTACCTTTATTTGCATGGTTCTTTTCTGTTTGTTTAAACATTCGACTTACGATAGACATTATCTGTCTTAATAATCATCATCAGTGCATTGCATATGTTTGTCTTGAATAAATTATTTTGCTATCACTCATTTTAAATTACGTCTTTACTTTGCATATGTTTTGTGATATTCAACTCCTGCTAAGCTGTAAACCTTTTAAGGGAGGATGACGAAAATGATACCGCAACCTCATACAGTATGCTTTTGAACGGACTATGTTGACGATGTACAGACATTGTTTCAATTCCTAAATAGTGGAGATATAAGGATGTTAATCCCTCGTCAACCCCTTTGAGCCGAAGAAGTAGAAGTTTCTTTCTCATACAAATTAAACCCTTGATCATAACCTGGGGCAGGGTAGTTACTCAGTTAACTCAATTATACCAGCTGTTGCTTATACAAATAGTGATGGATTCCTGTAACCATTAAGTCAGGCAGTCGACATCTATCAAAAGAAAAAAGCTCTTAAGTCAAAAACTATGAAGGAGACTTATCAAATTGAAACATCCCGCTGACTGTAATTTCAAAAATAAACAGTTTAGGCAAAAGTTAGGGATAACAAAGTCAAAAAGGAGGTCACTACAAATCCTCGACAAAAGAAAAACATTTCAAAAGAGGTCATTACAAACCTCGACAAAAAGAAAGTATTACAACAAAGGACGATTTCCTGTCCAAATCAACTTCTAGTGCTTCAACCATCAACAAATTTCAATGTTAATACTTCAAGTTGTGCTAAAGCTAAAACGCAAAGTTAACTGAGCATAGGACCGAAGAACATCACGAAGAAGGGGATGGGTATAAATAAAGTTTTAAGCCATTATCCTTTATTTCTTAAACCGTGAACCAAGCCACGTTACAACCCTTGAAAGTCCTAACTGAAGCATGGTTAGTTCGAAAGCATACTGTCACCAAAAAAGGTATCCCGACTCCTTAGGATTTACCACAAGTGCTGAGTTGATATTTCGTTTTTACAAACATCACGTTGTTACAAATATCATGTTTTTACAAATATCACGCTTTTACATCTCCTGTTTTAATGTTTTGTCAAAAACTCAAGACAGACGTATGCATTGCATCTCATGAATTCATTATTAAACATATTCTGCTACATAATTTCAAATGTTAGCATCAGAAAGAATTTGCACAGGGTATGACTAATGACTCAAAGTTTTCCCGACCAACAAATATCACTCCAAGAAGCAATGTCTCCCACGTATACAAGGGGCATGGCACGTTGTGCCCAATCAATCTGGGGCAATCAAATCAAGATTCAGAGAATCTCTCAGGAGCGCCAAAACAATCAGGAGCATGCACCCAAGTGGGTCAGAAGCCATCACTCGATCTGTCAGGAGAATCATCCTAAAGTTTATGATTACTAGGGGCATGTCACCCATAGTACACATCTCATAAGGTCCTCGCGAGGCGAATCTCTTCAAAATTCCCTAAATAGCTGGGGCAAAGATATACAAGGCATCATTAGATAAACAATACCTAATATGAATTAACAAGATAATGATTAAAATAACAATTAAGTACAAAACATGGATTAAAATCAACAAGTATGTACAAGATAACAAACTTAATTAATCATGGATAAACAAAGATCAACATGTTTTTGGATTAGGGTTTTAAACCTAGTTTTTTTTAATTAGGGTTTTAAATTAGGGTTTAAACATAACTCCTAAACCTAATTAATTTTATTTTTTAAATACCAAAATAATTGTTAAACATAACTCAAAGACATCATATTCTAACCCTAAACAAGTATTTACAAAAATACACAAA
Source organism: Vicia villosa (assembly GCF_029867415.1). Taxonomy (NCBI): domain Eukaryota; kingdom Viridiplantae; phylum Streptophyta; class Magnoliopsida; order Fabales; family Fabaceae; genus Vicia; species Vicia villosa. Next base: position 208,374 of record NW_026705812.1, on the reverse strand, counting down.
ACTACTTTGAAGAAATATTCAAAATAAAATGATTTTTGGTTGATTTTTTAACATATAAAAGACTTGTTTTTGATTAATTTTAAAATAAAGAAATAATAAATATTTTTGGGATTTTTTATCATGGTATTAAAATACACAAAGTAAATAAATCACACAAAAAATAAGGGGTTAAAAATATTAAATCTACTATTTTTTATGAGTTTTTGAAGTTTAGCAAAAAACTTAACAAAACAAGTGATTAAAAAAGAAGGATTTGTGGGAGCCAAGGCTTGAACCCACGCCCTATCACTCTATGCCCAAAACATGGGCCACCTGGGCTGTGTGTGCGTGGGGATAAAGGGATATATTCAATTCTAAAAATATAACACTTAGTGCATAATGGAAAAAATGCAAAATAAATCAAAAGTCTGGGGCGAGGGGGATTTGAACCCCACACCTTGGGCACACGCACAACACAAACACACTTAACCAACTGAGCTGTAACGATGTAGTCATAAGGTATATGACTCTAAAACATTATATTTTAAAATGCGCCTGTTATACCCCAAAATTTGTCCGCATCTTTTTTCAAAGAGAAGACAACAGACTTCTGTCTAAAAATTGGGAGTTTTATATAATCTTGGATTTTATTTCATAAATATCCTGATTTTATGAATACTCAATTTTTTCAGAATATTTTTATACGGTATTTTGGTTCGCTGTTGAATTTATTCTTGCACAGATACCAAATATTGTTTATCACTTCACACGCTGTTTATTTGAGATTTATTTTCAGATAAATAATACTGACGCGATTGGTACAGAATTAAATTTTGCAGGTGCAGAGTCCGGGGATTCAAACTGTGCTGGTAACAATTAAATTATTTATTGGTTTTGTTTCCCACTAATTTTTGTACTATATTATTGTTTTCAAATCTCTTTCTTTCTTTTCAAATCTCTTTCTTTCAAATCAAATCCTAACTTTATTCTATACATCTTTCTTTTTTCAACCCTACCATGTATTTTTTTCAAAACCTACTATCATTCAAACTTCCCTTTTTGTACGGTACCACTTCATTCCCCAACGTCTCCATCCCTCTTTTCACTCTATAGATACCCCTCATTTTTTCCATAAAATCTCGCATCAAATTTCACTCATCTCCCAAATTTCTATCATACTATCTCCTAATCATTTCCTTTTCTTCTCCGACAAAAATGGCAAAGTGGGTGGATACGTTTCTTCTTGTGGTCATCACTGTTTTTGTGGTGATCATGTCCTTTTTTCTGTCTGCATATGCCTTGTTAAAGTTGGCTATTTTTTGGGAAAATGCATGAAACCGACATTGATCAAATTTGTTTTTTATCCAAAAGGGCCCAAGAATTTGTGATCCAAACATGTTCCTAATAATGTTTAAGGCCTCCCACGACCAATCTTAGGCCCATGACATTTTTATTTCTTTTTTGATTTAATTTTACTTCATTTAAAGTTAAATTAAAAAAGAAATGATCCAAGATAATGATCCAATGCTTTGTCTCTAGCATGAGTCACCAAGTTTGATTCAAATTCTGAAGCATAGAGGTACAGAAGACCTATGGCAAGAGGGGTGAAGAAAATTGAAGCCATGGCCAAGATTTTCAAAGCTTTTATTCATAAAAAATTCAAAGATTTAAAAGCACTCAAGTATGGAAGAAAAGCATGGTTGCTTAAGTTCTCAGCATTCAATATTGCCTATAAGTAGCTTGAGTCCATCAGCATCAAACACCCACGAATTCAGAGCCAAAGCCATAGTTCTTCACACTTCAAAATTTCCATAAAAACTTGAAATTCGAATTTTAAGTTAGAGCTAAATTCCAAGTGTCCTAAACACTCAAACACGTTCCCTGACCTCCACTGAACATAACCAAATCAATTTCCAGCCTCAAAGCCTCGAGATCAGATCTCCATAGCTCACGGTTTGCTCAAACAAAAAACAACACGAATTTGATTATTCATGCATATTCAATAAGATGTAATCCCATATTTGTGTTTAGTTTGGTGCTCTGATCGTTTCTAGAGCTTTAATTGGTTTTTAATGGCTGTTTGCAGCATATACCATTTTAGGGTTCTTGGAGCTCGAAATAGGATTTTATGAATTAGGTCTAATTAGACAAAATCAGTGGTATATTTGAACTCAGGGAAGAATTTACAGTCGAACCATGGTCTTACATCTCATTTATTTTGCATATTTCTTAACGTTTGATTTGCAGGACATGTAGCTACAGAAAAAAACCGTAGCTAAAGCCTTTAGCTACGCTTGCAGACTTTTGGCTACGGAGAAGAGGTTGAAGACGAAGTCGTGGCAGCCTCTCAGTGGCTGCCCTGCGCGCGTTTTCTTTTTAAAAACCTAACTACTCTGGTGCTTTGCAGTCTACGCCCATACTACGCACCCTCCACATCTGAGCCACATGATCAATCTGAAAACACATCAAACGCACCAAAACACGCAACCACACCATGCTCCCTCAGAATAGCACCACACCAGATTATATATATTTAATATTTTCTATTTTATTTGATTTTCTTTGTAAAATTAATTTAAAATAGTTTTAAAAATCAAAAAATTATATTAAAAATATTTTTAGGTTGATAAAATATTATATTAATTTTTGATATAAAAATATTTTATTTTTCTTCATAATTAAAATATTTTGTTTAATTAATTAGATAATATTTATATATTTATCTTTTAATTATTTCTAACCTATCAAAAAATCAGAAAAAAATATTTCTTTTTATTAAATTAAGTTTACATATCATGAACTAATTTTGTACATAATTAGAATATTTTTATCTTTAAGTTTAATTTATCTGTATAATTATTTGTATAATTATATGTTAATTAACTTAAGAATCTCCAAAACAATTTCAAAAAATCACAAAAAATTAATTTTGTTTTAAAATTAATTAACAAACAATTTGAACATATTTTAGACTTAAATTTTTTAGGTTTAAATTTTATTTCTAATTCTTAACCTTTTAATTAAATTGAATATGCCTTAATTATAATTAAATTAACCAATCCAAAAAGTCCAAAAATATTTTCCCTTTATCTTATTGCAATTTAAATTCATAGATAAGTGTATAGGTTGTCAAATTCATGTAAATAGCGTAGTTTACATTTCTCGCACAATCGATGTAATAGCGTAGATTTACTTTCCGCATTTTACATTCCCGCACTTTAATTTCTGTACATATAAAACTGCGTGTATGTCAAGAATAATAACTGAAGCGCTAGATCACTAATCTCGAAGATAACATATCTGAAAACAAAACACAATCACACTTGCACCTCTTAGGGTAATCCCTCTGTTACTTTTTTTTCAAAATCAATCTTACTGTTTCAAATACAATTCAAATTTCTGTCTGTATCTAGTCAAGGAAAATTTTCTAAAGAAATAGGAAAGAACCTTATAAACTTAGGATCAAAATAAAAGCTCTTACACATCACTGTTTTTTTCAAAACAAACTTTCAAAAGACTACACTTTGTATATATCCAAACAAGGATCATTACGAAGTTAAAAATCTTTTTCAAACCATCCAAATATCTTTCGAAAGATAAATACTTTGTATACATCCGCACAAGGATTATTATAAAGTTAACTCTTTACAAAATATTTAAAACCACATACAAGCATTTCAAGCAAAACAAACAATTCAAACAAGTGAGCTAAGCAATTAAGAGCCCATGGATAACCATGGATACAAAGGGTGCTAACACCTTCCCTTTGTATAACTTACCCCCGAACCCAAAATCTCTTTAAGGTCTTTTTCTGTTTCTTTTATAAACCTTTCCTTAATTGGATAAAATAAAAGTCGGTGGCGACTCTCTGATTTTCACAACTCAAAAATAAAAGAAGAGTCATTTCGCATCCCACAAAAAAACCGAGGCGACAGAACTGGCGACTCTGCTGGGGATTTCAAAAACAAAATGTTTTCAAAAGGGGTTACCTTAGAGATTAGATCACTTCGATGTTTTCAATTGTTTGTCTTGTTTGCTCTATTTTTCAAAGGTTTGTTTGGGAATTAAATTTACTTGTGTGAAAGATTCTAGCCCGAATCTCGAGATACCTTAAGTATGTGACAATAGACCAAGGAAACTATACGGCATGTACCGATATGGTTGATCTGGTAGTCACCGTTAGTGCGACACTTTGGTCTTTACTGATATCCCTTGAAAACGATCAAGGAGTATGTTAGGCTTCCGAAATGTCATCAAGCACTAATTTGTCTTAGAACCTTTAGTCGAACTTGACTTATGGCCTATTAAGTGACTGGCTTTGAAATTGATCAAAGTTGGTTATCCTCGAGGAATGTTTTGATCGGCCGTCCGAGTGCCATATTGAGATGTTGTCTCCAAGGATCGTAGAACCCGAATACCATTCTAAGACAGGTTTAAACCAACTCAACTTCAGTGGGGAGGGTATCACTTATGAACCTCGTGCAAGCCTTTAAACCTAAGGCTATTGTGTGATTTGCTTGTGTTTTCCACATGTTTGACATCATAACATCATAACATCATAAACATATCATTTTTCACTAATCAAGGATCGAAGAGTTTATTTTTGTTCTATTGTTGCAGGTAACGACTCCCGCTACCAGAAATTATATCCGGATCAACATCTCAACAGTACCATCTGAACTTAAGGAATTAATATCAGAATTTCCCAGAAATGCTCAATTCACCAAAAGGCACGGTCACCTAATCCATTTGGTTACCTCAAAATTTGAAGAAGACATGATACGGGTCCTATTCCAATTCTTTGATCCCGAACATCATTATTTTACATTTCCTGATTACCAGCTAGTACCCACCTTGGAGGAATTCTCTGAACTAATTGGGTTACCTGTTCGAGATCAATTACCTTTGACTGGTTTAGAAAAGATCCCAAAGCCTGAAATCATTGCTGCTGCCTTACATTTGCGAAATTCAGAAATCGAGTCTAATTGGGAAACAAAGAGTGGAGTCGAGGGTTTGCTTGCTAAGTTCTTAATGGGAAAGGCTCGATCACTATTAAAGGATAGGAGTTACCAAGCTTTTGAAGAAGTTGCGGCTCTTTTGATTTATGGGTTGGTTTTATTCCCTAATCCCGACCAATTCATAAGTGTGCATGCTATCAACATTTTCTTAACCCGCAATCCGGTACCTACTTTGCTGGGAGACATTCTACATTCTCTACACACTCGTACCATGAAAAAACGAGGAACTCTTATGTGTTGTGTACCACTACTGGCTAGATGGTTTACATCACACATTCCCCGATCAGTGTTGAGAAACGAGCAAAGGATGCAATGGTCTCGCAGGATTATGACCTTGTCTCATTCAGATATCCGGTGGAACAATTTCTTTCAAGAAGACATCACTCTCATTGACCATTGGATATGCACGAAGAAATGGTCCTCACGACATGATTATCCACGGCATTGTGTTCGACTACGAAGATGATTCCCGAAGACATCGACGAAGGTTTATACATGCTTGGGGCAGCGTCTACAAAGTAGAAAGCAAGTCTTTAGGACAATGGAATTCTATTCCCATGGAGCCTTACCTCAAATGGGTGCGTGCTCGTGCTCAGAAGTTCATCATGCCATATCCCGCTATCCTACCTGTGACTATTGAGCCAGAAGTCGAAGGGGACGAACCTCGAGTTATTCTACATCCGGACATGCCGACTGACCTGGAAGAGCTGCAGAAATCTTGAGTTCAACTAAAAGAAGAAAGGGACACCTTCAAAGCACACTGTCAAGACTATGAGAGGAAAGTGTTGGAGCTCACCAGACAACTCCATGAAGAACAGCAGATCAACACGTTCCTGGGTGCAAAGAGAAAGCGTCCATGGGAGGCTTGAAGAATCCTTTATTTTCTTTATTTTTGCTTTATCTTGTAAGCCCGAAAGAGGCAAAGAAAAAAAGAGAGAAAAGAAAAGAGAAAAGAAAAGACAAAAGAAAAGAGAAAAAAGAAATAAAATGTTTGACTAATAAATGTTTGTTTCTCTTTTGTTTAAACAAATTTAAATTCTAAGATCCTTGAAAACATTGCATATACATTTCATTCATAAACATTGCATAACAGGTTCACATAACAGGTTTCTCATTTCCTCGCTGTTTATTTCACGTTAGAAGGGATGGATTCCGAAACAAGCATCAAGAATCTCGAGGCACAAAACGCCCAAGTTCAGATAGCAGTTTTGGAGCTAGCAAAGGGACAAGAGGAACTAAAAGCTCTGATGACTAAGAAGAAAAAGAAGTCCAAGGGATCTATAGGTTTAAGCCACCTCGTGAGGAAAGTCAGAGTCCCAGCCAGGATGCCCAAAAAGGCGCCAATCCCTGAAGAAGTCGGTGAAGGTGATCAAGAAGACAATCACAGCAACCAGGGTTCTGCCAAACCCTCTCTCTGCTAACGAAGAAGATTATCATTCCGAAGACGAACAGGGTGATAGATAATACCAGCAGTTGGAAGAACGCATGAAAGCTATGGAGATACAAAAAATACCTGGTTTAGACTTCAATGATCTTGGACTCGTCTCAGATGTTGTTATCCCTCCAAAGTTCAAAGTTCCTGTCTTTGCAAAGTATGATGGAGTCTCTTGCCCAAAGCTGCATCTAAGGTCCTATGTGAGAAAGATACAACCTCATACGGCGGATAAAAGATTGTGGATTCATTTCTTCCAAGAAAGTCTGTCGGGTACACAACTCGAGTGGTACTACCAACTAGAAAGTACAAAAGTTCACACCTGGGAAGATTTGGCTGCTGCTTTCTACAAACAGTATCAATACAACGCTGACCTTGCACCAACCCGTATTGAACTACGGGGCATGTCCATGGCACCAAAAGAAAACTTCAAAGAGTATGCACATAAATGGAGAGATCTAGCTGGAAGGGTTCAACCTCCCTTATCTGATCGCGAGCTGGTCGACATGTTCATGGGCACTTTAACTGGCCCTTTTTACAGTCATTTGCTGGGAAGCTCGTCATCAGGTTTCACTGACCTGATATTAATTGGAGAGCATGTTGAAAGTGGCATTCAAAGTGGAAAAATTCAAGTAGGCTCCTCCTCTGGTACTACAAAGAGGCCCATCAGTGGGAGAAATGAAGTCAATACAGTGCACAGTCAGAAAAGTCGCAACAAAAGTGAGCATCACCAATCTGTAGGGGTTGTTCTGATCTCTGCATCTGCACCTCAAAAAGATCAACCGCCAAAATATACGCGTCGACCAGATGCACCAAGAAGAAACTTCACCAAAATCAACATGCCAATCTCTCAAGCATTGCAGCACTTGTTAAAAGAAAATCTGATTACATTGAAAGACCCTCCGAAGAATGTCAACACTTCCTCTCCTAGTTATCGCCCCGACGCAACATGTGCATACCATTCCAATTGTCCTGGACATGACGCAGATCACTGTTGGGCCCTGAAAAACAAGATCCAAGACATGATAGATGCTGGGGAAATTGAATTCGATCCTCCAGAGACTCCAAATGTCATCACTGCGCCTATGCCAAAACACGACAAGACCGTTAATGCTATCATGAACACTGTTTATATCTATGATGTGAGAGAACTGTCAACTCCGCTCCTTAAAATCAAAAGAAAGCTAATACAAGCTGGTTTATTTCCAGGTTGTGACCCTGATTGCTATTATTGTGCACACCTACCCAATGGTTGTGAAAACCTGAAAAGAGGAATTCAAAAGTGGATGGATCGTCGTATCATTATGTTTGAGAAACTCCCTTCTATAGACAATTTGTGTGAAGGTTTTTCAAATGGGATGAAGATAGAGGACGTCTCAGTGGTTTCTAACGTACCATTGAAAATCCCTACCAAGGCTCCCTTCAAGATTTCTGCTGCACCCAGAGTAGCATCTGTAATCATCACCAATCCGGCTCCATTTCCATATTCCTCAGACAAAGCTGTCCCGTGGAGTTATGGCGCAAATGTTTATGTCCAAGGAGTTAAACAAGACACCTCGACTGATGAGGCTGTGAATGTTTCTAATCCAGTTGTTGATAATATTGTGGGGACTAGTAAGATTACAAGAAGTGGAAGAATATTTTCGCCAAAAATTTCTCCAAATGTTACTACTACTCCAGTCCAGGTCCCAGTTCCTAATCAAGATGTCAATGCTCGAGGCAAAGAGCCACTAATTGAACCAGTTCAAGTACCTGTTGAAGTCACTGTTGAAGATTCTTCAAGGCAAGAAATGGAGGAGATATTGTAAATCATCTGCAAAAGTGATTACAATATTGTTGAACAACTGGGGCGCACTGCTTCAAAGATTTCAATGTTATCTCTGTTGAAGTATTCAGAAGCTCATGCCAAAGCTCTAATGAAATTCTTGAAAGTTGTACTTGTACCACAGGAGATTTCAGTCGACCAATTTGAAAATTATGTTGCCAGTCTAACAGTGGATAACGATCTCGGTTTCTCTGATGCTGATTTAACCCCTGCTGGGAAAAATCACAATAAAGCCCTGCACATCTCTATTGAATGTAACGGCACCACTTTGTCTTATGTGCTGGTAGACAATGGTTCCTCATTAAATGTGTTACCAAAATTAGTACTGGAAAAACTTGACTTCGAAGGAGTTGTGTTACAACCAAGCGATGTTGTGGTAAGAGCCTTCGACGGGTCAATAAGAACAGTATACAGAGAAGTTAAGCTCCCAATCAGAGTGGGCTCTCAGATATTTGAGTCTACTTTTTATGTGATGGAGATTCATCCAGCGTACTCTTGTTTACTAGGACGCCCTTGGATACATGGGGCAAGCGCTGTAACTTCTACCCTGCACCAGAAGTTAAAATATCTGATAAAAGGAAAGGTCGTCACGGTTCATGGTGAAGAAGAATATGTGGTTAGCCACCTGAGTAACTCCAAGTATGTTGAGATGGATAGTGAATTCATCGAAACCCCCTGCCAATCTTTTGAGGTGGTCCCTCCAGCTGTCTCTACTGCCAAACATATTTTTGCTACTCTTGCTACAAAAATAACTCCAACAATGGCTTCTCTCAAAGATGCTAAGGCTGTGATCGAAGAGGGTGGTTGCACAGTATGGGGACAACTCCTTGATGTGCCTTACAAGTTCGATAAGCTAGGTCTGGGCTATGCTAATGGAATTTAGAAGAATGATCAAAGTCCTCGTTCTGGAGGATTAATGTCCCATTTCATTAGCCAAGGAGTAAATGCTATTGAAGACGACGAAGTGATCTCGAACCATATTACTAAGCAGCATCCAAATGAAGTTCCACCCGTTTCCAAGGAAGTTTGGGATACTTTGGGAGAACCAAGCGGTAAGTTCGACTTTCTAGTGAAGTACACTGCTCCTCAGAGTTCTTTGATTGCCATTGAAGACATTGTCCCAACTGGATGGGATGATCAGTTCGAAGATGACATAAGTATCACAGGTTCCATTGCTAAGCAATACCAAAGTCCATCTAGTCCACCTATTCCAAGAGAAGTATGGGATACACTGGGAGAACCAAGTGGCAAGTACGACTTTATGGTGAAGTATTCCGCTCCCCTGAGCTCGCAAATCGCTATCGAAGACATTATCCCAACTGGATGGGATGAACATTTCGAAGACAATATGACAATCACAAGCCCTGTCACCCCTGAAGAAGTCTGGGAAACACCAAATGGCAAGAATGATTTTCTGGTAAAGTACACCGCTCCCCAGAATGCACAAGTCTCTATTAAAGACATCATCCCAACTGGGTGGGACGATCTTATCGAGTATCTCTCTCAGCCAACAGAGGTACCTCAGCCTGGGCTCTCATATCCAGCAGAGCATCTTGCTCATCCTGAAGGATCAACAGCTCATCTCGTCACCAAAGAAGTCAATGTTGTGGAAGACGAAGAAGACAACTGCAACTGGAGCAACTGGATATTCCCTACTCACAACAATGGATTGAACAACTGGGAAGCTGAAAATGTTATCTCCTTTGATCAGCAGTAAATGCAATTTCCTATTTTTGTTGCTTATATGTTCAAAAATAAAAATGGTTCCTGTACTATTGAACCATGAACTTAAAAGCCAGGTGCCTTGACCGAAGCACACTGGTCCTTTTTATAAGGGTTTGTCATACCATGATCATATGTTCATTCAATAAAATCATGGGAAGTTTGCATATTCAAATTTTGAGATCCTTTTTATTTATTTCTTTACTTTATTTGTTTTCAAATAGCTATGTGTTCTTACACACACCCACATAATAAATGTAGATTCACATTCACTCTGGATCCTGTTGATAACGATTCTGCTATTGCCAGTCATGACTTTGAAAATCCGATCTACCAAACTGAGGACGAAAGTGAGGAAGATTGTGAAGTACCTAGGGAACTTGCAAGGCTACTAGAACAAGAAGAAAGGACTATACGGCCGCATGAAGAGCCAATTGAGATTATCAACCTGGGCAGTGATGAAGAAAAGAAAGAAGTCAAGATAGGGGCTGATTTAGAAGACAATGTCAAGCAAAGACTGATTCAAATGTTACAAGACTACGTTGAGATATTCGCTTGGTCCTATGAAGATATGTCTGGTCTCGACACGGATATTGTGGTCCATCGCCTGCCAATCAAAGAAGGTAGCACTCCAGTTAAGCAGAAGCTGCGAAGAAGTAGGCCCGACATGTCCAAGAAGATTAAAGATGAGGTTGAGAAGCAATTCAACGCCGGTTTTCTAAAAGTTGTGAGTTATCCTCCATGGATAGCTAACAACTTGCCTGTGCCTAAAAAAGACGGGAAGGTCAGAATGTGTGTAGACTACAGAGATCTAAATCGGGCAAGGCCCAAGGATGATTTCCCTTTACCTCACATCGATGTACTGGTTGACAATACTGCACAATGCAAAGTATTTTCCTTTATGGACGGGTTCTCAGGTTACAATCAAATCAAGTTGGCGTCCGAAGACATGGAAAAGACAACCTTTACAACACCCTGGGGAACCTTTTGTTACAAAGTGATGCCCTTTGGTTTAAAGAATGCAGGAGCAACGTATCAGCGTGCAATGGTAGCTCTGTTCCATGATATGATTCATCAGGAAATAGAGGTTTATGTGGATGATATGATTGCAAAGTCCAACACCGAAGAAGAACATCTGGGTCATCTGCACAAGCTGTTTGACAGACTCAGGAAGTACAGGTTGCGACTGAATTCGAACAAGTGTACCTTTGGAGTAAGATCCGGTAAGCTCTTGGGTTTCATAGTCAACAGCAAGGGTATTGAAGTTGATCCTGCCAAGGTTAAAGCCATTCAAGAAATGCCCATACCCCGTACCGAGAAACAAGTCAGAGGATTCTTGGGACGTCTGAACTACATCGCCAGATTTATTGCCCATATGACTACTACTTGTGTGCCAATCTTCAAATTGTTGAAGAAAGATCAAGTAGAAAGATGGAACGACAAATGCCAATTAGCCTTTGACAAGATCAAAGAATATCTTCAAAAACCGCCAATCTTGCTACCACCAGTGGAAGGAAGACCTCTGATAATGTACCTAACAGTGTTAGAAGATTCAATGGGGTGTGTACTGGGGAAACATGACGAGTCTGGCCGAAAAGAGCATGCAATCTACTATCTTAGCAAAAAGTTTACCGATTGTGAAACAAGATACTCACTGCTCGAGAAAACTTGCTGTGCCTTGGCATGGGCAGCTCGCCGACTAAGACAGTATATGCTAAACCATACCACTTTGCTGATCTCCAAAATGGATCTTATCAAATATGTGTTCGAAAAGCCTGCTCTCTCTGGAAGAATATCAAGATGGAAAATGATCCTAACAGAGTATGACATCCAGTACACTTCGCAAAAGGCGATCAAAGGAAGTGTGGTAGCTGATCATTTGACTCATCAAGCAGTGGATGATTATCAAGCATTGAACTTTGATTTCCCAGATGAAGATATTATGCTAGTTACTGACTATGAACAACCTGGACCGGAGGAAGGACCCGAGCCAGGTTCCCGATGGACTATGGTTTTTGATGGAGCCTCTAATGCGCTTGGCAATGGCATCGGAGCTGTGATCATTTCTCCTGCAGGAGGACATACACCATTCACTGCCAGATTATGTTTCAATTGCACTAACAATATAGCCGAGTATGAAACATGTATTCTGGGTCTCAAAGCTGCAATCGATCTGAGAATCAAGTTCCTGGAGGTCTACGGAGACTCGGCCCTTGTAATTTATCAAGTTAAAGGGGAATGGGACACGAAGCACCCGAATCTAATTCCTTACAAAGAATATGTGCTGAGTTTGATTCCTTACTTTGAAGAAATCACTTTTGAACATATCCCGCGAGAAGAAAATCAACTGGCTGATGCTCTAGCTACCATGTTATCTATGTTCAAAGTCAGGTGGGACAATGAGGCGCCAATGATCACCATTTACAGACAGGATGAACCAGCCTATTGCAATGAGATTGATACTGAAGAAGTGGAAGAAAAACCATGGTTCCATGAAGTAAAAAGATATCTCGAAGCCCAGGAATATCCTGAAGGGGCATCCATTAATGATAGAAAGTTTCTGAGAAGATTTGCTGCCACATTCTTTCTAAGTAATGGAATCCTGTACAAGCGCAACCATGACTCAACTTTGCTTCGTTGTGTGAACAAGAAGGAAGCGGAACAGATTATGGAAGATATACACGATGGTGCCTTTGGTACTCATTCAAGTGGACATACAATGGCTAGAAAGATCTTAAGAGCAGGTTATTATTGGTCTACCATGGAGACAAACTGCCACCATCACTCCAGAACTTGTCACAAATGCCAGATATATGCCGACAAAGTACATGTACCTCTAGTCCCATTAAACATTCTGACGGCTCCTTGGCCTTTTGCAATGTGGGGTATTGATATGATTGGAGAAATCAAGCCTACTACCTCCAACGGACATCGTTTTATCCTGGTCGCTATTGATTACTTCACAAAATGGGTAGAGGCAGCCTCGTTTGCTTCAGTCACCAAAAATGTTGTGGCCCAGTTTATCAAACACAATCTCATTTGTCGGTATGGCGTCCCTGAAAGGATCATCACAGACAATGGCACGAATTTAAACAACAGGATGATTACCGAACTCTGCACGCAGTTCCAGATCAAACATCATAATTCATCCCCATATCGACCAAAGATGAATGGCGCGGTGGAAGCGGCCAACAAGAACATCAATAAGATCATACAGAAGATGTCAGTAACCTACAAAGACTGGCATGAGATGTTACCTTTTGCTCTTCACGGTTATCGCACTTCAACACGTACCTCAATAGGGGCAACTCTATTCTCCTTAGTCTATGGTATGGAGGCAGTTCTTCCAATTGAAATTCAGATTCCTTCTCTAAGGATTATGAAAGAAGCCGATCTAGATGAAGACGATTGGATTCAGACTCGATTGGACCAGATGAACTTGATTGACGAGAAGAGGCTTGCGGCTATTTGTCATGGTCAGTTGTACCAGAAACGTATGTTCAAAGCCTTCAACAAGAAAGTCAAAAATTAGGCATATCAAATCGGTGATTTGGTTGTAAAACGCATCATCTTACCACAAGGTGACCCCAGGGGAAAGTGGACTCCCACTTATGAGGGACCATTTGTAATCAAGAAAGTATTCTCCGGCGGAGCCATGTTGCTTACCACTATGGATGGCGAGGATTTCCCACACCCTGTAAATGCGGACATAGTCAAAAAGTACTTCGCTTAAAGAAAAGAAAAGCTCGCTAAGTTGAAAACTTGAAAGGGCGACTTAGGCAAAAATGAGCGTCTCGGTGGATTGAAAACCTGAAAGGGCGATCCAGGAAAAAGTTAGAGACTAAAAAATATATATATATATATATATATATATATATATATATATATATATTATCCCGTTAGGCTGAAAACCTGAAAAGGCAGCCTAGGCAAAAGTTAGGGAATAAAGCGTACGACTATGTCCCGTTTGGCTACCTACTCACATTCAAGATTCAACGAGTCAAAGTCCGAAAGGCACAAATCAGTCCAATCATTTTCTTCCAACAAGTGAGGGATGAGATACTCAAAGACAGATTGGAAATAGCAGAGTTGAAACTTGACTGGATTGTTTTTTCGCATAGCTATTTTCCTTTATAAGTGCTTTCCAAAGTTTTATGACAACTTCCTATTACTAGGATTTTTGTCTCCTTGAACTAATTAGCCTATTATGGCTCTCCTTCAAAATCAATACAATTCATGCTCAAAATCAATGTTTTCACTTTTTCTGTTTTCAACGCGTAAACGTGCCAATGATAATTTTGAATGAACATATGCATTTGAATATGATTGATGTTTATAAGAAAAACAGGAATAGCATTCAGGTAATGCCCCAATCATCTGGACGTAATCCCGAAACCAGCAACATGGGAATATCCCCCACAGAGCAATTTTCAAGGAGTTATCTCCAGATAAGCAAGGCTCAATTAATTCCCCGACTGAGTGTTTCATCACCGACACCGAGTACGGGCATCAGAAGAAACAATTCCCCAACAGAGATACATTTCTCAGCATAATCCTCGATGAGATTTTCCTCTCCAACAAAATGGTTCAAAAAGCCTTATCTCAAAGCTTGGATAGATATTACATCGGACAATTGCTCCTCGTTCCCTAGCAGGGCTGTTCAAGATCACTATCCCAGAAGGTTGGATCCTCCACACCAAGGCTTGATCAAATAGTGCATCAGAGGATTACACATCTCTCTTATTCCCAGTTAGGGTGCATCAAAATCGGAACCCTCAAATTACCTTCATCCCCAAGCGGTAGTCAAAGATCCCTCAACAGAGCATCCTGGTCCGTAAGGAAGTTCCCCAGCTGAGTATACTCGAACAAGATAGCAAAGATCATCAACGGTCATAATGCCATCGTTTCCGAAATAACAAGCAGGGATTTATTTTCCCAACCAGAAGTTTGATACGCTCTAAACTGCATAAGTCATGTCCATACATCATACGTTACATGCATATTCATACATAGCATATAATTTTTCATGACAAACGCATACATAACATGCACGGTTCTCATTTAGTTTGATAAATCTCAATATATACATTACATGCATCATGACATTGCATGTCACTAACTTGGTCTTTCAGGTGGACGAATATCCTCGGCAAGTTATTCTCAATTACATGCAATATTCTCCTGGGTTCTGTCCAGACAAGCATTCCTCTCAGAACCAAAGATTCAATCTGAAGAGTTCTCTCTTTCCAAACAACTTATCAACTCTAAACAAGCAAAGCAGATACGGTCTAATGGTGACTCATTCTGACATTTCCAGGCTATACCACAGTCGAATAAACAACTTCAAATCCTTCAGATCTAAGTCGATACCTTGGACGGTTCCTTAATGATCTACCTTCAGATCTAAGTCGATACCTTGGGCGGTTCCTTAATGATCTACCTTCAGATCTAAGTCGATACCTTGGACGGTTCCTTAATGATCTACCTTCAGATATAAGTCGATACCTCAGACGGTTCCTTAATGATCTACCTTCAGATCTAAGTCGATACCTCAGACGGTTCCTTAAAGCAACCAATCTTCAAGATCTAAAATCAGACACCTCGGACGGTTCTGTAACAATCAAAATTCAAAATCTAAAGCCGAAACTTTGGACAGTTCTGTAACGATCAACCTCCAAGATTTAAAGCGGTAACCTCGGACGGTTCCATAACGGTCAACGCAGAGGTTCAAATCCTTCATCAAGATATAATCAATGGATTCATTCTGATGAACAAATCATCAATACATTCGCTAGATGGCATCTGAAAGCCCATCTCAGGTAATGGTTTGATCCGCCAACGACATTTCTCAGACCGCATTCAATGCAAATTCCAGCATCACTTCTGGTGGAGGTAAGTGCAAATTTCAGGGCATCTAAATATTTAATCATCTTCTACCTTCAGATTCTAATCGGTCTCTTCAGGTTTAAGAAGATTGAATAGGGGCAACTGTTATACCCCAAAATTTGCCCGCATCTTTTTTCAAAGAGAAGACAACGGACTTCTGTCTAAAAATTGGGAGTTTTATATAATCTTGGATTTTATTTCTTAAATATCCTGATTTTATGAATACTCAGTTTTTTCAGAATATTTTTATACGGTATTTTGGTTCGCTGTTGAATTTATTCTTGCACAGATACCAAATACTTTTTATCACTTCACACGCTGTTTATTTGAGATTTATTTTCAGATAAATAATACTGACGCGATTGGTACAGAATTAAATTTTGCAGGTGCAGAGTCCGGGGATTCAAATTGTGCTGGTAACAATTAAATTATTTATTGGTTTTGTTTCCCACTAATTTTTGTACTATATTATTGTTTTCAAATCTCTTTCTTTCTTTTCAAATCTCTTTCTTTCAAATCAAATCCTAACTTTATTCTATACATCTTTCTTTTTCCAACCCTACCATGTATTTTTTTCAAAACCTACTATCATTCAAACTTTCCTTTTTGTACGGTACCACTTCATTCCCCAACGTCTCCATCCCTCTTTTCACTCTATAGATACCCCTCATTTTTTCCATAAAATCTCGCATCAAATTTCACTCATCTCCCAAATTTCTATCATACTATCTCCTAATCATTTCCTTTTCTTCCCCGACAAAAATGGCAAAGTGGGTGGATACGTTTCTTCTTGTGGTCATCACTGTTTTTGTGGTGATCATGTCCTTTTTCTGTCTGCATAGTCCTGAAAAATGCGGACCTGGGATGTTTACACTCCCGTACATCTATATACGGTTTGTTATACCCCAAAATTTGCCCGCATGTTTTTTAGAAAGAAGGCAACAGATTTCTGTCTAAAAATTGGGAGTTTCATATAATCTTGGATTTTATTTCACAAATATCCTGATTTTTATGAATACTCCGTTTTTAGAATTTTTCTTATACGGTATTTTGGTTCGCTGTTGAATTTATTCTTACACAAACGCCAATTACTGTTTATCACTTCACACACGCTGTTTATTTGAGATTTATTTACAGATAAATAGTGCTGACGCAATTGGTACAGAATTAAATTTTTTGCAGGCGCAAAGTCCGGGGATTCAGACTGTACTGGTAACAAGTAAATTATTATTAGTTTTTGTTTCCCACTAATTTTTGTACTATATTATTATTTTCAAAATCTCTTCTATTATTTTCAAAATCTTTTCCTTTCTTTTCAAATCTCTTTCTTTCAAAATCAAATCCTAACTTTATTCTACACATCTCCCTTTTTCAAACCCTACCATACACTTTCTTTCAAATCCTACTACCACTCAAATTTTCCTTTTCTTTTGTACAGAATCGCTTCATTCCCCAACGTCTCTATCCTTCGTTTCACTCTATCAATACCTCTCATTTTTTTCCATAAATTCTCACATCGAATTTCAACTCATCTCTCAAATTTCTACCTCATATTTATTTTCTCTTCTTCCCCGGCAAAAATGGCGAAGTGGATGGATACGTGTTTTCTTATGGTCATCACCGTCTTGGTGGTGATCATGTCCTTTTTCTGTCTGCATAGCCCTGAAAAATGCGGACCTGGGTTGTTTACACTCCCGATCATCTATATGTTGTTATTTATAGCATGGGTTTTTAATCGTCATTTTTAAAGTTTGTCGTATCTTTTGCTTTCAAATAATGTACCGTTTATTTGTCGTATTGTTCATTATATTATATAATATTTGTACTGTCAGTATTAAATTTCGTACTATCTATCGTACTGTAGTTTAATTATCCAGATAATATTATGTGTGTTTTCTGGGCATTAAATATTTTTTCAAGGTTATTATCGGTAATTTCGTTCGCGTACAGTATATTTTTTTATTATGTCTGTGTTTTTCTAACAACTCATGTAAATAAATTTTCACCATTAACACAACAAAAAAACAAAAAGAAAAAAATTAACTTTAACTGTTGAATTTTCACTTTAACTGTTACGTTAATGCCCAGACAGCCAGTTGACAGTCAAACCCGCTGATAGTGCAATTCTCCGTGTTTTGTAGCATCAATCAAATCAATCTTTTGCATTTCAAAATTCCAAGATTTTTTTTCTAGAAGTCTTCTGAACATCACATGATCAGCAGAGACTCAGCACTGCATAAAAATCAGGTACGCTTAACTGTCTCCTACACGAACAGTCCCTAACTAGGGTTTTTGTTTTTTTTCAGGAGAACAAGTTTTTTGAGACCTCAAATGGATTTCATGGACCTCCATATATCTCAAAGTACCACCATACAAATTTTCAAACTTCAATTCGCTCAGACGCACAGTCAGCAGCTCAAACAGTCAACAGACGACCAGTTTGACCGAAAAGTCAACAGACAGTCAAAAATGAAATTTTTTGTCAACATCCATATTTTGTCAAAAGATTCATCATTTGATCATTGGTTGATCATAATTCATCAAGGAAAGATAAAAAATCAGCAAAACCCTAAGTTTCAAAATTAGGGTTTTCTCCTAAAAGTCAACTGAACTTTGACTGACCGTAACTCTCTCCATGTTCATTCAAAAAATTCCAACCAAAGCTTGTTTTGAATGAAATTCAATTATCTTTCAAATGCAATTGATCCCATGGTCATTGGATTCACCATTTGAAAAATATGAGCTCAGACATTACAGGTCATTTTCAAAGTCAACAAAAAGTGGTTTTTTTGTCAAAGGCCATAACATCAAGATAACTTCTCCAAATGAAAAAAAGTTTCCAAAGTAGCTTGTAGAGGACATCTTGAGGTTTCTAAAAAGTAAAAGAACTCCTTCATGTGATAAAAATTGAGGGATTTATGCCTTGTTGAAGTTGGCTATATTTTGGGAAAATGCATGAAACCAACATTGATCAAAAATGTTTTTTTCCAAAAGGGGCCAAGTTTCCATGATCCAAACATGATTCTAACAATGCTAAGGGCCTCCCACGACCAACCTAAGGCCCATAGCATTTTTATTTCTTTTTTGGTTTAATTTTATTACATTTAAAGTTAAATTGAAAAAGAAATGGTGAATGATAATGATACATAGCTTTGATCTTAAGCTAAAGTCATCAAGAATTGATTCCACTCTGCAGCATGAAGGTACATAGCAGGCCTAGGGCAAGAGGGTGAAGAAAAATCAAGCCATGGTTGCTTGAATTCAAAGCTTTATATTATTTAAAAAGTCAAAAATTCAAAGGCACTTAATGCTTGTTAGCTTAAGATTTAAGTACCTCCATGGCCTATAAATGGAGTAGAACACTTCAGTAACAAAAAGGGAGATGAATTCTGAACAAACTCATGCTTGTAACACTCTTGTAACAACTTGAAATATTCAAGGAAATTTAAATTTCGAATTTTGAGTTTAAGCCATTCTCAATCCAAACTAAACACTCAAACACGTTCCTCGAACATCCCTGAACATAACCAAATCAATTTGCAGTCTCAAAACCCCTCGAATCAATACTCAGAAGTCACGGTTTGTTCAAACAAAAACTTACCAAAATCTCATCAAACACGCATATTTAGCACGATGTAATCATATATTTGAACTTGGTTTGATGTTCTGATTGTTTCTGGATAATTAATTTAAGTTTGGTCACGTATCCATGAAGATACCATTTTAGGGTTCTTGAACTCTATTTTGGGGTTTTTCGTTAGAGGCAAAATTAGACAACAATAATGGCATGTTTGAATTCAGTGGATCATGGCAAATAGAATGGACAGGTCGCGAAAATTTTTTGTGCATGTTTACCCCTATTCGCTATTTTGCAGGGATAAAGCTCACCTATTACAGCGTTTTTTTGGCAAAAACGCTGTTAAAAGTGGAGGCTGGAGGTAGAAGACGAAGACGTGGCGCATCCCTACTGGCTAGAGCGCGCGCGTTTTTATTTTTTTAAATTCTCTGATTCAGTGCTTTGCAGGTGATACACGTGCCATGCTCCTCACAATCTGAACCATCAGATCAACTTACCATCTCATCCAACGCTTATCACACGCAAGTCCATACTATGGACTCTTCAGCTCGCCACACATGATCCAGATTTAATATATTTATATATTTTCCATTTTATTTTATTTTCTTTGCAAAATTAATTTAAAATAGTTTCAAAAATCAAAAAAATACAAAAAAAAAATATTTCTAGGTTGATAAAATAATGTATTATTTTTTTACAAGAAAATATTTTATTTTTATTCATAATTTAAATATTTTGCATAATTAATTACATAATATGTGTATATTTATCTTTTAATTATTTTTAACCCATCAAAAAATCAGAAAAAATATTTTCTTTTTATTAAATTAAGTTTATATATTATAAGCTAATTTTGTACATATTTAGAATATTTTTCTCTTCAAGTTTAAATATATGTGTATAATTATTTGCATAATTATATGTTAATTAACTTAACAATTTCAAAAACAATTTTAAAAATCCCAAAAAAATTAGTTTTGTTTTAAAATTAATTAACAAGCAATATGAACATATTTTAGACTTAATTTTTTAGGTTTAAATTTTATTTCTAATTCTTAGCATTTTAATTAGATTAATCATGCATTAATCCTAATTAAAATCAACCATCTAAAAAATCCAAAAATACTTCCTTTTATCTTATTGCAATTTAAATTCATAGATAAGTGTATAGGTTGTCAAATTCATGTAAATAGCGTAGTTTATATTTCCCGCACAATCGATGTAATAGCGTAGATTTACTTTCCGCATTTTACATTCCCGCACTTTAAATTCCGTACATATAAAACTGCATGTATGCCAAGAATAACAACTGAAGCGTTAGATCACTAACTTCAAAAGACAAAAATATCTGAATCAAAACACAATCACACTTGCACCTCTTAGGGTAATCCCTCTGTTACTCTTTTCAAAATCAAATTCTACTGTTTCAAATGTAATTCAAATAACTTCTTTCTGTATCCAATCAAAGAAAATTTTCTAAAAGAAAATAGGCAAGGACCTTATAAATTTAGGGTAGATTTCCTAATTGCTTGCTCAAATCAAAACAAACAAATGTCTCATATATCATTGTTTTTTCAAAATAAAACTTTCAAAAAAAGACAATACTTGGTATATATCCAAACAAGGATCATTACGAAGTTAAAGCTCTTTTTTTCAAAACATCTTTCGAAAGATAAAAAACTTTGTATACATCCGCACAAGGATCATTACAAAGCCAATTTACAAAGGTATTTTAAAACCACATACAAGCATTTCAAGGCAAGACAAATGATTCAAAACAAGTGAGCTAAGCAATTAAGAGCCCATGGATAACCATGGATACAAAGGGGTGTTAATACCTTCCCTTTGTATAACCTACCCCTGAACCCAAAATCTCTTAAAGGTCTTTTTCTGTTTCTTTTATAAACCTTTCCTTAATTGGATAAAATAAAAGTCAGTGGCGACTCTCTGATTTTCAAAACTCAAAAAGAAAAAGAAGAGTCAGTTCGTATCTCTCTCACGAGAGATAGAAAAAACCGAGGGCGACAGAACTGGCGACTCTGCTGGGGATTTCAAAAAACAAAATGTTTTCAAAAGGGGTTACCTTAGAGTTTAGATCACTTCGATGTTTTCAATTGCTTGTCTTGATTGTTCTATTTTTCAAAGGTTTGTTTGGGTATTTACTTGTGTGAAAGATTCTAACCCGAATCTCGAGATACCTTAAGTATGTGACAATGGACCAAGGAAACTGTACGGCATGTACGGATACGGTTGATCTGGTAGTCACCGTTAGTGCGACACTTTGGTCTGTACTGATATCCCTTGAAAACGATCAAGGAGTATGTTAGGCTTCCGAAATGTCATTGAACACTAATTTGTCTTAGAACCTTTAGTTGAACTTGACTTGTGGCCTATTAAGTGACTGGCTTTGAAATTGATCGAAGTTAGTTATCCTCGAGGAATATTTTGATCGGCCGTCCGAGCGCCGTATTGAGATGTTGTCTCCAAGGATCATAGAACCCGAATACTATTTTAAGACAGGTTTTAACCAACTCAACTTCAATGGGGAGGGTATCACCTATCAACCTCATGCAAGCCTTTAAACCTAAGGCTATTGTTTGATTTCTTTGTGTTTGCCACATGTTTGACATCATGACATCATAAGCATCATAAACATATCATTTTCTCACTAATCATTTCAAGGATCGAAGAGTTTACCTTTGTTCTGTTGTTACAGGTAATGGCTCCCGCTACCAGAGATTATGTCCGGATCAACATTTCAACAATACCATCTGAGTTTAAGGACTTAATATCAGAATTTCCCAGAAATGCTCAATTCACCGAAAAGCACGGTCACCTACTCCATTTGGTTACCTCAAAATTTGAAGAAGACATGATACGGGTCCTGTTCCAGTTCTTTGATCCCAAACATCATTGTTTTACATTTCCTGATTACCAGTTAGTACCCACTTTGGAAGAGTTCTCTGAACTGATTGGGTTACCTGTTCGAGATCAATTACCTTTCACTGGTTTAGAAAAGATTCCAAAACCTGAAATCATTGCTGCTGCCTTACATTTGCGAAAGTCAGAAATCGAGTCCAATTGGGAAACAAATAGTGGAGTCAAGGGTTTGCTTGCTAAGTTCTTAATGGAAAAGGTTCGATTACTACTAAAAAACAGAAGTTACCTAGCTTTTGAAGAAGTTGTGGCTCTTTTGATTTATGGGTTGGTTTTATTCCCTAATACCGACCAGTTCATAACTGTGCACATTATCAACATTTTCTTAACCCGTAATCCGGTACCTACCTTGCTGGGTGACATACTACATTCTTTACACACTCGTACCATGAAGAAACGAGGAACTCTTATGTGCTGTGTACCACTACTAGCTAGATGGTTTACATTACACCTTCCCCGATCAGTGTTGAGAAATGAACAAAGAATGCAATGGCCTCGCAGGATTATGTCTTTGTCTCATTCAGATATCCGGTGGAACAACTTCTTTCAAAGAGACATCACTCTCATTGACCATTGTGGAAAGTACCCTAATGTGCCACTCCTTGGCATCAGGGGAGGCATCACTTACAACCCCTCTTTAGCTTTGCGCCAATTTGGATATGCACGAAGAAACGGTCCTCTTGACATGATTATCCGTGGCATTATGTTCGACTACGAAGACGATTCCCAAAGATATCGACGAAGGTTTATACATGTGTGGGGCAATGTCTACAAAGTAGAAAGCAAAACTTTAGGACAATGGAACTCTATTCCCATGGAGCCTTACCTCAAATGGGTGCGTGCTCGTGCTCAGAAGCTCATCATGCCATATCCCGCTATTCTACCTGTGACTATTGAGCCAGAAGTCGAAGGGGACGAACCTCGAGTTATTCTACATCCGGACATGCAACCTGACCTGGAAGAGCTGCAGAAATCTTGGGTTCAACTAAGAGAAGAAAGAGACACCTTCAAAGCACACTGTCAAGACTATAAGAGGAAAGTGTTGGAGCTCACCAGACAACTCCAGGAAGAACAACAGATCAACACGTTCCTGGGTGCGAAGAGAAAGCGTTCATGGGAGGCTTGAGGAATTCTTTATTTTCTTTATTTTATCTTGTAAGCCCGAAAGAGGCAAATAAAAAAAAAGAGAAAAGAAAAAAAAAAGAAAAAGAAATAAATTGTTTGACTAATAAATGTTTGTTTCTCTTTTTTAAAACAAATCTAAATTCTAAGATCCTTGAAAACATTGCATATGCATTTCATTCATAAACATTGCATAACAGGTTCCCATGACAGGTTTCTCATCTCCTCGCTGTTTATTTCAGTTAGAAGAGATGGATTCCGAAACAAGCGTCAAGAATCTCGAAGCACAGAACGCCCAAGTTCAGATAGCAATTCTGGAGCTAGCAAAGGGGCAACAGGAACTGAAAGCCCTGATAATCAAAAAGAAAAAGAAGCCCAAAGGATCTGTAGGTTTAAGTCACCTAACAAGGAAGGTCAAAATCCCAGTCAAAAGGTCCAAAAAGGCGCCGATCCCTGAAATAGTCGGTGAAGGTGATCGAGAAGACAACCACAGCAACCAGGGTTCTGCCAAACCCTCCCTTTCTTCTAACGAAGAAGATTATCATTCCGAAGACGAACAGGGTGATGACAAATACCAGCAGTTGGAAGAACGCATGAAAGCTATGGAGATACAAAAAATACCTGGTTTAGACTTCAATGATCTTGGACTAGTCTCAGATATTGTTATCCATCCAAAGTTCAAAGTTCCTGTCTTTGCAAAGTATGATGGAGTCTCTTGCCCAAAACTACATCTGAGGTCCTATGTGAGAAAGATACTACCTCATACAGCAGATAACAAATTGTGGATTCATTTCTTCCAGGAAAGTCTGTCGGGTACATAACTCGAGTGGTACTACCAACTGGAAAGTGCAAAAGTTCACACCTGGGAAGATCTGGCTGCTGCTTTCTACAAACAGTATCAATACAACGCTGACCTTGCACCAACTCGTACTCAACTACGGGGCATGACTATGGCACCAAAAGAAAGTTTCAAAGGGTATGCACAAAAGTGGAGAGATCTAGCTGGAAGGGTTCAACCACCTTTATCTGATCGCGAGCTGGTCGACATGTTCATGGGCACTTTAACTGGCCCGTTCTATAGTCATTTGCTGGGAAGCTCGTCACCAGGTTTCACTGACCTGATATTAACTGGAGAACATGTCGAAAGCGGTATTCAAAGTGGAAAAATTCAAATAGGCTCCTCCTCTGGTACTACAAAGAGGCCCATTAATGGGAGAAATAAAGTCAATACAATGCATAGTCAGAAAGGTCGCAAAAGTGAGCATCACCAATCTGTAGGGGCTGTTCTGATCTCCGCATCTGCACTTCAAAAAGATCAACCGCCGAAGTATACGCGTCGACCAGATGCACCAAGAAGAAATTTCACCAGAATCAATATGCCAATCTCTCAAGCATTGCAGCACTTGTTAAAAGCAGATCTGATCACATTGAAAGATCCTCCAAAGAATGTCAACACTTCCTCTCCGAGTTATCGCCCCGATGCAACATGTGCATACCATTCTAACTGTCCAGGACATGACGCAGATCATTGTTGGGCCCTGAAAAATAAAATACAAGACATGATAGATGCTGGGGAAATTGAATTCGATCCTCCAGAGACTCCAAATGTCATCACTGCACCTATGCCAAAACACGACAAGACCATTAATGCTATCATAGACACTGTTTATATCTATGATGTGAGAGAATTGTCAACTCCGCTCCTTGAAGTCAAAAGAAAGCTAATCCGAGCTGGTTACTTTCCAGGTTGTGACCCTGATTGCTTTTATTGTGCACACCTACCAATGGTTGTGAGAATCTGAAAATAGGAATTCAAAAGTGGATGGATCGTCGTGTCATTATATTTGAGAGGCTCCCTTCTATGGACGATTTATGCGAAGTTTTTGCAAATGAGATGAGAATAGAGGACGTCTCAGTGGTTTCTAACATACCATTGAAAATCCCTACCAAAACCCCTTTCAAAATTTCTTCTGCACCCAAAGTGGCATCGGTAATCATTACCAGTCCGGCTCCATTTCCATACTCCTCAGACAAAGCTGTCCCGTGGAGTTATGACACTAATGTTTATGTCCATGGAGTTAAGCAAGACACCTCGACTGAAGAGGCCATGAATTTTACTACTCCAACTGTTGATAATATTGTGGGTACTAGTAAGATTACGAGAAGTGGAAGGATCTTTTCACCAGAAATTTCTCCAAATGTTGCTACTAATCCAGTCCAGGTCCCAGTTCCTAATCAAGATATCAACGCTCGAGGTAAAGAACCACTAGTTGAACCAGTTCAAGTACCGGTGTAAGTCACTGTTGAAGATCCGTCGAAGCAAGAAATGGAGGAAATATTGAAAATCATCTGCAAAAGTGATTACAATATTGTCGAACAACTGGGGCACACTGCTTCAAAAATCTCAATGCTGTCTCTGCTAAAATATTCAGAAACTCATGCCAAGGCCCTGATGAAGTTCCTGAAAGCTGCCCATGTACCACAGGAGATTTCAGTCGATCAATTCGAAAATTATGTTGCCAATCTAACAGTGAATAATGGTCTCGGTTTCTCTGATGTTGATTTAACCCCTGCTGGGAAAAATCACAATAAAGCCCTGCACATCTCTATTGAATGTAACGGCACCACTTTGTCTCATGTGCTGGTAGATAACGGTTCCTCTTTGAACGTGTTACCAAAAGCAGTACTGGAAAAACTTGACTTCGAAGGAGTTGTGTTACAACCAAGCGATGTTGTAGTAAGAGCCTTCGATGGGTCAACAAGAACAGTGTACGGAAAAGTGAAGCTCCCAATCAGAGTGGGCTCTCAGATCTTTGATTCTACCTTTTACGTAATGGAAATTCACCCAGCATATTCCTGTTTACTAGGACGCCCTTGGATACATGGGGCGAATGCTGTAACTTCTACCCTGCATCAGAAGTTAAAGTATCCGGTAAAAGGCAAGGTCATCACAGTTTATGGCGAAGAAGAGTATGTGGTTAGCCACCTAAGCAACTCCATGTATGTTGAGATGGATGGAGAATTCATCGAAACTCCCTGCCAATCTTTTGAGGTGGTCCCTCCAGATGTCTCTACTGCCAAACATATTTCTGCTACTCCTGCTACAAAAGTAACTCCAACTATGGCTTCTCTCAAAGATGCCAAAGCTGTGATCGAAGAGGGTGGTTGCACAGTATGGGGACAACTCCTTGATGTGCCTTACAAGTTCGATAAGCTAGGTCTGGGCTATGCTGATGGAATTCAAAAGAACAATCAAAGTCCTCGTTCTGGAGGATTAATGTCACATTTCATCAGCCAAGGAGTGAATGCTATTGAAGACGATGGAGTGATCTTGAACCATATTATTCAGCAATATCCAAATGAAGTTCCACCTGTTTCCATGGAAGTTTGGGATACTTTGGGAGAACCAAGCGGCGGGTATGATTTTCTAGTAAAGTACACTGCACCTCAGAGTTCTTTTATTGCCATTGAAGCCATCGTCC
This sequence comes from Vicia villosa, assembly GCF_029867415.1. Taxonomy (NCBI): domain Eukaryota; kingdom Viridiplantae; phylum Streptophyta; class Magnoliopsida; order Fabales; family Fabaceae; genus Vicia; species Vicia villosa. The sequence continues at coordinate 181,394 of NW_026705812.1, read as the reverse complement.
CAACTGGATGGGGTGATTAGTTTGAAGATTGCAAAAGTTTCACGAGTTCCATTACTGAGCAATACCAAAGCCCACCTAGTCCAAAAGAAGTCTGGGATACACTAGGAGAACCAAATGGCAAGTATGACTTTATGGTGAAGTATTCCGCTCCCCTGAGCTCGCAGATCACTATTGAAGACATAACCCCAACTGGATGGGACAACCATTTCGAAGACAATATGACATTCACAAGCTCTGTCGCTCTTGAAGAAGTCTGGGAAACTCCAAATAATGAGAATGATTTTCTGATGCAGTACGCTGCTCCCCAGAATGCACAAGTCTCCCTCAAAGACATCATTCCAAATGGATGGGACGATCTTATCGGGTATCTCTCTCAGACAACAGAGGTATCTCAGCCTGGGCTCTCGTATCCAGCAGAGTATCTTGCTCACCCTGAAGGATCAACAACTCATTTCACTACCAAAGAAATCAATGCTGTGGAAGACGAAGAAGACAGCTGCAACTGAAGCAGCTGGATACTCCCTGCTCACAACAATGGATTGAACAACTGGGAAGCTGAGGATGCGATCTCCTTTGATCAGGAGTAAATGCAATTTCCTGTTTTCGTTGTTTATCTGTTCAAAGATAAAAATGGTTCCTGTACTATCGAACCATGAACTTAAAAGCCAGGTGCCTTGCCCGAAGCACACTGGTCCTTTTTATAAGGGTTTGTCATATCATGATCATGTTCATTCAATAAAATCATGGGACGTTTGCATATTCAAATTTTGTGATCCTTTTTCTTTCTTTACTTTATTCATTTTCAAATAGCTATGTGTTCTTACACACACCAACATAATAAATGCAGATTCACATTCACTCTAGATCATGTTGATAACGATTATGCTATTTCCAGTCATGACTTTGAAAATCCTATCTACCAAACTGAGGACGAAAGTGAGGAAGATTGTGAAGTACCAAGGGAACTTGCAAGGCTGTTAGAACAAGAGGAAAAGACTATACAGCCGCATGAAGAGTCAATTGAAGTTATCAACTTGGGAAGTGACGAAGAAAAAAAAGAAGTCAAGATAGGGGTTGATCTAGAGGACAGTGTCAAGCAAAGACTGATTCAAATGTTACAAGACTACGTTGAGATATTCGCCTGGTCCTATGAAGATATGCCTAGCCTTGACACAGATATTGTGGTTCATTGCCTGCCAATCAAAGAAGGTAGCACTCCAGTTAAGCAGAAACTACGGAGGAGTAGGCCCGATATGTCCAAGAAGATCAAAGACGAGGTTGAGAAGCAATTCAATGCTGGCTTTCTAAAAGTTGTGAGTTATCCTCCATGGATAGCTAACATAGTGCCTGTGCCTAAAAAAGACGGGAAAGTCAGAATGTGTGTAGACTACAGAGATCTGAATCGGGCAAGCCCCAAAGATGATTTCCCTTTACCTCACATCGATGTACTGGTTGACAATACTGCACAATGCAAGGTATTCTCCTTTATGGATGGATTCTCAGGGTACAATCAAATCAAGATGGCGCCCGAAGACATGGAAAAAACAACCTTCACAACACCCTAGGGAACCTTTTGTTACAAAGTGATGCCCTTTGGTTTAAAGAATGCAGGAGCAACATATCAGCGTGCAATGGTAGCTCTGTTCCATGATATGATTCATCAAGAAATAGAGGTTTATGTCGATGATATGATTGCAAAGTCCAACACTGAAGAAGAACATCTGGGTCATCTGCACAAGCTGTTTGACAGACTCAAGAAGTACAGGTTGCGACTGAATCCGAACAAGTGTACCTTTGGAGTAAGATCCGGTAAACTCTTAGGTTTCATCGTCAGCAGCAAAGGTATTGAAGTCGATCCTGCTAAGGTCAAAGCCATTCAAGAAATGCCCATACCCCGTACCGAGAAACAAGTCAGAGGATTCTTGGGACGTCTGAATTACATAGCCAGATTTATTGCCCACATGACTACTACTTGTGTGCCAATCTTCAAACTGTTGAAGAAAGATCAAGTGGAAAGATGGAATGACAAATGCCAATTAGCTTTTGATAAGATCAAAGAATATCTTCAAAAACCACCAATCTTGTTACCTCCAGTGGAAGGAAGACCTCTGATAATGTACCTGACAGTGTTAGAAGATTCAATGGGGTGTGTACTGGGGCAACATGACGAGTCTGGCCGAAAAGAGCATGCGATATACTATCTTAGCAAAAAGTTTACCGATTGTGAAACAAGATACTCACTGCTCGAGAAAACTTGTTGTGCCTTAGCATGGGCGGCTCGCCGACTAAGACAGTATATGCTAAACCATACCACTTTCCTGATCTCCAAAATGGATCCTATCAAGTATGTGTTTGAAAAACCTGCTCTCTCAGGAAGAATAGCAAGATGGCAAATGATCTTAACAGAGTATGACATCCAGTATACTTCACAAAAAGCGATCAAAGGAAGTGTGGTAGCTGATCATCTGGCTCATCAAGCAGTGGATGATTATCAAGCGTTGAACTTTGACTTCCCAGATGAAGACATTATGCTAGTTACTGACTACAAACAACCAGGACCGGAGGAAGGACCCGAGCCAGGATCCCGATGGACTATGGTTTTTGATGGAGCTTCTAATGCACTTTGCAATGGCATCGGAGCTGTGATCATTTCTCCTACAGGAGGACATACACCATTCACTGCCAGATTATGCTTCAACTGCACTAACAATATAGCCGAGTATGAAGCATGTATTCTGGGTCTCAAAGCTGCAATTGATCTAAGAATCAAGTTCCTGGAGGTCTACGGAGACTCGGCGCTTGTAATTTATCAAGTCAAAGAGGAATGGGACACAAAGCACCCGAATCTAATTCCATACAAAGAATATGTGCTGAGTTTGATTCCTTACTTTGAAGAAATCACTTTTGAACATATCCCGCGCGAAGAAAATCAACTGGCTGATGCCTTAGCTACCATGTCATCTATGTTCAAAGTTAGGTGGGACAATGAGGCGCCAATGATCACCATTTACAGACAGGATGAACCAGCCTATTGCAATGAGATCGATACCGAAGGAATGGAAGAAAAACCATGGTTCCATGAAGTAAAAAGATATCTCGAAGCTCAGGAGTACCCTGAAGGGGCATCCAATAACGATAGAAAGTTTCTAAGAAGATTTGCTGCTAAATTCTTTCTAAGTAATGGAATCCTGTACAAACGCAACCATGACTCGACTTTGCTTCGTTGTGTAAACAAGAAGGAAGTAGAACAGATTATGGAAGACATACACGATGGTGCTTTTGGTACTCATTCAAGTGGACATACAATGGCTAAAAAGATCTTAAGAGCAGGTTATTATTGGTCTACCATGGAGACAGACTGCCATCATCACTCCAGAACTTGTCACAAATGCCAGATATATGCCGACAAAGTACATGTACCTCCAGTCCCGTTAAACGTCCTGACGGCTCCTAGGCCTTTTGCAATGTGGGGTATTGCTATGATTGGAGAAATCAAGCCTACTGCCTCCAACGGACATCGTTTTATCTTGGTCGCTATCGATTACTTCACCAAATGGGTAGAAGCAGCTTCATTTGCTTCTGTCACCAAGAACGTGGTGGCCCGATTTATCAAGCACAATCTCATTTGTCGGTATGGCATCCCTAAAAGGATCATCACAGACAATGGCACAAATTTAAACAACAGAATGATTACTGAACTCTGCACACAGTTCAAGATCAAACATCATAAGATGACAGTAACCTACAAAGACTGGCATGAGATGTTACCTTTTGCTCTTCATGGTTATCGCACATCAGCGCGTACTTCAACAGGGGCAACTCCGTTCTCCTTAGTCTATGGTATGGAGGCAGTTCTTCCAATTGAAATTCAGATTCCTTCCCTAAGAATTATGAAAGAAGCCGATCTAGACGAAGACGATTGGATTCAGACTCGGTTGGACCAGATAAACTTGATCGATGAAAAGAGGCTCGCAGCTATTTGTCATGGTCAGTTGTACCAGAAACGTATGATCAAAGCCTTCAACAAGAAAGTCAAAAGTCAGGCATATCAAACCGGTGATTTGGTTGTCAAATGCATCATCCTACCACAAGGTGACCCCAGGGGCAAGTGGACTCCCAACAAGAAAGTATTCTCCGGCGGAGCCATGTTGCTTACCACTATGGATGGCGAGGATTTCCCACACCCTGTAAATGCGGACATAGTCAAAAAGTACTTCGCTTAAAAGCTCGCTAAGTGGAAAACCTGAAAGGGCGACTTAGGCAAAAAAAATGATGAGCGTCTCGGTGGATTGAAAACCTGAAAGGGCGATCCAGGCAAAAATTAGAGACTAAATAATAATTATCCCGGTAGGCTGAAAACCTGAAAAGGCAGCCTAGGCAAAAGTTAGGGAATAAAGCGTACGACTATGTCCCGTTTGGCTACCTACTCACCTTCAAGGTTCAACACATCAAAGGCACCAATCAGTCTAATCACTTTCTTCCAAAAAGTGAGGGATGAGATGTTCGAAGACAGATTGGCAATAGCAGAGTTGAAACTTGACTGGATTGTTTTCACATAGCTATTTCTCTTTATAAGTACTTTTCAAAGTTTTATGACAATTTCCTACTACTAGGATTTTTGTCTCCTTGTACTAATCCGCCTATTATGGCTCTCTTTGAAAATCAATGCAGCTCATGCTCAAAATCAATGTTTTTACTTTTTTCTGTTTTTGAATACGTGAACGTCCCAATGATAATTTTGAATGAACATATGCGTTTGAATATGGTTGATGTTTATAAGAAAAACAGGAATAGCATTCAGGTAATGTCCCAATCATCTGGACATCCTCCCGAAACCAGCATCGGAAGAAAAGTTCCCCAACAGAGATGCATTTCTCAGCAAATTCCTCAATGAGATTTTTCTCTCTAACAAAGTGATTCGAGAAAACTTATTCCCCAGCAAGGCTGTTCAAGGTCACTATCCCCAGAAGGTGTGATCCTCCACACCAAGGATTGGTCAAATAGTGCATCGGAGGATTACGCATCTTTCTTAAGGTGCATCAAAATCAGAACTTTCAAACTACCTTCATCTCCAAGCAGTAGTTAAAGATCCCTCAACAGAGTACTTTGGTCCGTAAAGAAGGTCCCCAGCTAAGTGTACTCGAACAAGACAGCAAAGATTATCAACGATCACAATGCCTTCACTCCCAAAATAACAAACAGGGATTTATTCTCCCAACCAGAAGATTGATACGCTCTAGACTGCATAAGTCATGTCCATACATCATACATTATACGCATATTCATACACAGCATACAATGTTTCATGACAAACGCATACATAACATGCACGTTTCTCATTTAGTTTGAGAATCTCAACATATACATTACATGCATCATAACATTGCATGTCACTAACTTGATTTTTTCAGGTGGACGAATATCCTCAACAGATTTGTTCTCAATCACATACAATGTTCCTCTGGATTCTATTCAGACGAACATCCCTCTCAGATATAATTAAGCCAAAGATTCATTCTGAAGAGATCTCTCTTTCCAAATCACCTATCAACTCAAAAAACAAGCAACACATATCTAAGTCGATACCTTGGACAGTTCCTAGATGATCTACCTTCAGATCTAAGTCGATACCTCAGACGGTTCCTTAAGACGATCAACCTTCAGATCTAAGTTGATACCTTGGACGGTTCCTTCATGATCTACCTTCAAAGATCTAAAGCGGATACCTCAGACGGTTCCACAACGATCAACCTTCAAAGATCTAAAGCGGATACCTCAGACGGTCCCACAACGATCAACCTTCAAAGATCTAAAGCGGATACCTTGGACGGTTCCTTAATGATCTACCATCAAAGATCTAAAGCTGATACCTTAGACGGTTCCTCATAGATCAACTTTCAAAATCTAAAATGGAAAAACATTGGACAGTTCCGTAACGATCAGCCTCCCAGACTTAAAGCGGTAACCTTGAACGGTTCCGAAACGGTCAACGCAGAGGTTTTCAAATCCTTCATCAAGATATAATCAATGGATTCATTCTGATGAACAAACCATCAACACATTTGCCAGATGGCATCTGAAAGCCCATCTCAGGTAATGTTTCGATCAGCCAACAACATTTCTCAGACAACACTCAAATGCAATTTCCAACATCACTTCTGGTGGAGGTAAGTGCAAATTTTCAGGGCATCTAAATATTCAATCATCTTCTACCTTCAGAGTCTCTTCAGGTTTAAGAAGATTGAATAGGGGCAATTGTTATACCCCAAAATTTGCCCGCATCTTTTTTAGAAAGAAGGCAACAGATTTCTGTCTAAAAATTGGGAGTTTCATATAATCTTGGATTTTATTTCACAAATATCCTGATTTTTATGAATACTCCGTTTTTAGAATTTTTCTTATACGGTATATTGGTTCGCTGTTGAATTTATTCTTACACAAACGCCAATTACTGTTTATCACTTCACACACGCTGTTTATTTGAGATTTATTTACAGATAAATAGTGCTGACGCAATTGGTACAGAATTAAATTTTTTGCAGGCGCAAAGTCCGGGGATTCAGACTGTACTGGTAACAAGTAAATTATTATTAGTTTTTGTTTCCCACTAATTTTTGTACTATATTATTATTTTCAAAATCTCTTCTATTATTTTCAAAATCTTTTCCTTTCTTTTCAAATCTCTTTCTTTCAAAATCAAATCCTAACTTTATTCTACACATCTCCCTTTTTCAAACCCTACCATACACTTTCTTTCAAATCCTACTACCACTCAAATTTTCCTTTTTTTTGTACGGAATCGCTTCATTCCCCAACGTCTCTATCCTTCTTTTCACTCTATCAATACCTCTCATTATTTTCCATAAATTCTCACATCGAATTTCAACTCATCTCTCAAATTTCTACCTCATATTTATTTTCTCTTCTTCCCCGGCAAAAATGGCGAAGTGGATGGATACGTGTTTTCTTATGGTCATCACCGTTTTAGTGGTGATCATGTCCTTTTTCTATCTGCATAGCCCTGAAAAATGAGGACCTGGGTTGTTTACACTCCCGATCATCTATATGTTGTTATTTATAGCATGGGTTTTTAATCGTCATTTTTAAAGTTTGTCGTATCTTTTGCTTTCAAATAATGTACCGTTTATTTGTCGTATTGTTCATTATATTATATAATATTTGTACCGTCAGTATTAAATGTCGTACTATCTATCGTACTGTAGTTTAATTATCCAGATAATATTATGTGTGTTTTCTGCGCATTAAATATTTTTTCAAGGTTATTATCGGTAATTTCGTTCGCGTACAGTACATTTTTTATTATGTCTGTGTTTTTCTAACAACTCATGTAAATAATTTTCCACCATTAACACAACAAAAAACAAAAAGAAAAAAATTAACTTTAACTGTTGAATTTTCACTTTAACTGTTACGTTAATGCCCAGACAGCCAGTTGACAGTCAAACCCACTGATAGTGCAATTCTCCGTGTTTTGTAGCATCAATCAAATCAATCTTTTGCATTTCAAAATTCCAAGATTTTTTTTCTAGAAGTCTTCTGAACATCACATGATCAGCAGAGACTCAGCACTGCACAAAAATCAGGTACGCTTAACTGTCTCCTACACGAACAATCCCTAACTAGGGTTTTTGTTTTTTTCAGGAGAACAAGTTTTTTGAGACCTCAAATGGATTTCATGGACCTCCATATATCTCAAAGTACCACCATACAAATTTTCAAACTTCAATTCGCTCAGACGCACAGTCAGCAGCTCAAACAGTCAACAGACGACCAGTTTGACCGAAAAGTCAACAGACAGTCAAAAATGAAATTTTTTGTCAACATCCATATTTTGTCAAAAGATTCATCATTTGATCATTGGTTGATCATAATTCATCAAGGAAAGATAAAAAATCAGCAAAACCCTAAGTTTCAAAATTAGGGTTTTCTCCTAAAAGTCAACTGAACTTTGACTGACCGTAACTCTCTCCATGTTCATTAAAAAAATTCCAACCAAAGCTTGTTTTGAATGAAATTCAATTATCTTTCAAATGCAATTGATCCCATGGTCATTGGATTCACCATTTGAAAAATATGAGCTCAGACATTACAGGTCATTTTCAAAGTCAACAAAAAGTGGTTTTTTGTCAAAGGCCATAACATCAAGATAACTTCTCCAAATGAAAAAAAGTTTCCAAAGTAGCTTGTAGAGGACATCTTGAGGTTTCTAAAAAGTACAAGAACTCCTTCATGTGATAAAAATTGAGGGATTTATGCCTTGTTGAAGTTGGCTATATTTTGGGAAAATGCATGAAACCAACATTGATCAAAAATGTTTTTTTTCCAAAAGGGTCCAAGTTTCCATGATCCAAACATGATTCTAACAATGCTAAGGGCCTCCCACGACCAACCTAAGGCCCATAGCATTTTTATTTCTTTTTTGGTTTAATTTTATTACATTTAAAGTTAAATTGAAAAAGAAATGGTGAAGGATAATGATACATAGCTTTGATCTTAAGCTAAAGTCATCAAGAATTGATTCCACTCTGCAGCATGAAGGTACATAGCAGGCCTAGGGCAAGAGGGTGAAGAAAAATCAAGCCATGGTTGCTTGAATTCAAAGCTTTATATTATTTAAAAAGTCAAAAATTCAAAGGCACTTAATGCTTGTTAGCTTAAGATTTAAGTACCTCCATGGCCTATAAATGGAGTAGAACACTTCAGTAACAAAAAGGGAGACGAATTCTGAACAAACTCATGCTTGTAACACTCTTGTAACAACTTGAAATATTCAAGGAAATTTAAATTTCGAATTTTGAGTTTAAGCCATTCTCAATCCAAACTAAACACTCAAACACGTTCCTCAAACATCCCTGAACATAACCAAATCAATTTGCAGTCTCAAAAACCCTCGAATCAATACTCAGAAGTCACGGTTTGTTCAAACAAAAACTTACCAAAATCTCATCATACACGCATATTTAGCACGATGTAATCATATATTTGAACTTGGTTTGATGTTCTGATTGTTTCTGGATAATTAATTTAAGTTTGGTCACGTATCCATGAAGATACCATTTTAGGGTTCTTGAACTCTATTTTGGGGTTTTTCGTTAGAGGCAAAATTAGACAAAAATAATGGCATATTTGAATTCAGTGGATCATGGCAAATAGAATGGACAGGTCGCGAAAAATTTTTGTGCATGTTTACCCCTATTCGCTATTTTGCAGGGATGAAGCTCACCTATTACAGCGTTTTTTGGCAAAAACGCTGTTAAAAGTGGAGGCTGGAGGTAGAAGACGAAGACGTGGCGCATCCCTACTGGCCAGAGCGCGCGCGTTTTTATTTTTTTAAATTCTCTGATTCAGTGCTTTGCAGGTGATACACGTGCCATGCTCCTCAAAATCTGAACCATCAGATCAACTTACCAGCTCATCCAACGCTTATCACACGCAAGTCCATGCTATGGACTCTTCAGCTAGCCACACATGATCCAGATTTAATATATTTATATATTTTCCATTTTATTTTATTTTCTTTGCAAAATTAATTTAAAATAGTTTCAAAAATCAAAAAAATACAAAAAAAAATATTTCTAGGTTGATAAAATAATATATTATTTTTTGACATGAAAATATTTTATTTTTCTTCATAATTTAAATATTTTTCATAATTAATTAGATAATATGTGTATATTTATCTTTTAATTATTTTTAACCCATCAAAAAATCAGAAAAAATATTTTCTTTTTATTAAATTAAGTTTATATATTATAAGCTAATTTTGTATATATTTAGAATATTTTTCTCTTCAAGTTTAAATATATGTGTATAATTATTTGCATAATTATATGTTAATTAACTTAACAATTTCAAAAACAATTTTAAAAATCCCAAAAAAATTAGTTTTGTTTTAAAATTAATTAACAAGCAATATGAACATATTTTAGACTTAATTAGGTTTAAATTTTATTTCTAATTCTTAGCATTTTAATTAAATTAATCATGCATTAATCCTAATTAAAATCAACCATCTAAAAAATCCAAAAATACTTCCTTTTATCTTATTGCAATTTAAATTCATAGATAAGTGTATAGGTTGTCAAATTCATGTAAAAAGCGTAGTTTACATTTCCAGCACAATCGATGTAATAGCGTAGATTTACTTTCCGCATTTTACATTCCCGCACTTTAAATTCCGTACATATAAAACTGCATGTATGCCAAGAATAACAACTGAAGCGTTAGATCACTAACTACAAAAGACAAAAATATCTGAATCAAAACACAATCACACTTGCACCTCTTAGGGTAATCCCTCTATTACTCTTTTCAAAATCAAATTCTACTGTTTCAAATGCAATTCAAATAACTTCTTTCTGTATCCAGTCAAAGAAAATTTTCTAAAAGAAAATAGGCAAGGACCTTATAAATTTAGGGTAGATCTCCTAATTGCTTGCTCAAATCAAAACAAACAAATGTCTCATATATCATTGTTTTTCAAAATAAAACTTTCAAAAAAAGACAATACTTTGTATATATCCAAACAAGGATCATTACGAAGTTAAAGCTCTTTTTTCAAAACATCTTTCGAAAGATAAAAAACGTTGTATACATCCGCACAAGGATCATTACAAAGCCAATTTACAAAGGTATTTTAAAACCACATACAAGCATTTCAAGGCAAGACAAATGATTCAAAACAAGTGAGCTAAGCAATTAAGAGCCCATGGATAACCATGGATACAAAGGGATGCTAATACCTTCCCTTTGTATAACCTACCCCCGAACCCAAAATCTCTTAAAGGTCTTTTTCTGTTTCTTTTATAAACCTTTCCTTAATTGGATAAAATAAAAGTCGGTGGCGACTCTCTGATTTTCAAAACTCAAAAAGCAAAAGAAGAGTCAGTTCGTATCTCTCTCACGAGAGATAGAAAAAACCGAGGGCGACACTATTGTTTATAGCATGGATTTTTAATCGTCATACTTAAAGTTTGTCGTATCTTTCGCTTTCAAGTAATGTACCGTTCATTATATTTGTCGTACTGTTCGCTATATTTTTATGTAATATTTGTACTGTCAGTATTAAATATTGTACTATCTGTTGTACCGTCGTTTAATTATCGAGCTAATATTATGTGTGTTTATTGCTAGTTAAATATTTATTTCTGTGCATTAAATCCTTTTCAATTTTATTATCGGTAATTTCGTTCGCGTACAGTATATTAATTATTTATTATGATTTTGTTTTTCTAACAAACCATGTAAATAATTTTTCACCATTAACACAACAAAAACAAAAAAGAAAAAAAATTAACTTTAACTGTTGGGGTTTTTTTTACTTTAACTGTTACGTTAATATCCGGACAGCCAGTTACCACTCAAACCCGCTGAGAACACAATTCTCCGTGTTTGTACCATCCGTCAAGTCAATCATTCACATTTCAAATTTCCAAGATTTTTGTTCTAGAAGTATTCTGATAATCACATGATCAGCAGAGACACAACACTGCACAAAAATCAGGTACGCTTAACTGTCTCCTACACAAACAGTCCCTAACTAGGGTTTTTGTTTTTTTCAGGAGAACAAGTTTTTTTGAGACCTCAAATGGATTTCATGGATCTCCATATGTCTCAGAGTACCACCAGACAAATTTTTAAACTTCGATTCGCTCGGACGCAAAGTCAACAGCTCAAACAGTCAACAGACGATCAGTTTGACCGAAAAGTCAACAGACAGTCAAAAATGAAATTTTTTGTCAACATCCATATTTTGTCAAAAGATTCATCATTTGATCAATGGTTGATCATAATTCATCAAGAAAAGTTCAAAAATCGACAAAACTCTAAGTTTCAAATTTGGGTTTTCTCCTAAAAAGTCAACTAAACTTTGACCGGCCATAACTCTCTCCTCGTTCATCCGAAAAATTCCAACCAAAGTTTATTTTTAAGGAAATTCAATTATCTTTCAAATGAAATTGGTCCCATGGTCATTGGATTTACCATTTGGAAAATATGAGCCAAGACATTACAGGTCATTTTCAAAGTCAACAAAAAGCAGTTTTTTGTCAAAGCCCATAACATCAAGATAACTTCTCCAAATGCAAAAAAGCTTCCAAAGTAGCTTGTAGAGGACATCTTAAGGTTTCTAAAAAGTACAAGAACTCCTTCATATGATCAAAATTGAGGGAGTTATGCCTTGTTAAAGTTGGCTATTTTTTGGGAAAATGCATGAAACCAACATTGATCAAATTTGTTTTTTTTCCAAAAGGGCCCAAGCATTTGTGATCCAAACATGTTCCTAATAATGTTTAAGGCCTCCCACGACCAATATTAGGCCCATGACATTTTTATTTCTTTTTTGATTTAATTTTACTTCATTTAAAGTTAAATTAAAAAAGAAATGATCCAAGATAATGATCCAATGCTTTGTCTCTAGCATGAGTCACCAAGTTTGATTCAAATTCTGAAGCATAGAGGTACAGAAGACCTATGGCAAGAGGGGTGAAGAAAATTGAAGCCATGGCCAAGATTTTCAAAGCTTTTATTCATAAAAAATACAAAGATTCAAAAGCACTCAAGTATGGAAGAAAAGCATGGTTGCTTAAGTTCTCAGCATTCAATATTGCCTATAAGTAGCTTGAGTCCATCAGCATCAAACACACACGAATTCAGAGCCAAAGCCATAGTTCTTCACACTTCAAAATTTCCATAAAAACTTGAAATTCGAATTTTAAGTTAGAGCTAAATTCCAAGTGTCCTAAACACTCAAACATGTTCCCTGACCTCCACTGAACATAACCAAATCAATTTCCAGCCTCAAAGCCTCGAGATCAGACCTCCATAGCTCACGGTTTGCTCAAACAAAAAACAACACGAATTTGATTATTCATGCATATTTAATAAGATGTAATCCCATATTTGTGTTTAGTTTGGTGCTCTGATCGTTTCTGGAGCTTTAATTTGTTTTTCATGGCTGTTTGCAGCATATACCATTTTAGGGTTCTTGGAGCTCGAAATAGGATTTTATGAATTAGGTCCAATTAGACAAAATCAGTGGTATATTTGAACTCAGGGAAGAATTTACAGTCGAACCATGGTCTTACATCTCATTTATTTTGCATATTTCTTAACGTTTGATTTGCAGGACATGTAGCTACAGAAAAAAAAACCGTAGCTAAAGCCTTTAGCTACGCTTGCAGACTTTTGGCTACGGGGAAGAGGTTGAAGACGAAGTCGTGGCAGCCTCTCATTGGCTGCCCTGCGCGCGTTTTCTTTTTAAAAACCTAACTACACTGGTGCTTTGCAGTCTACGCCCATACTACGCACCCTCCACATCTGAGCCACATGATCAATCTGAAAACACATCAAACGTACCAAAACACGCAACCACACCATGCTCCCTCAGAATAGCACCACACCAGATTATATATATTTAATATTTTCTATTTTATTTGATTTTCTTTGTAAAATTAATTTAAAATAGTTTTAAAAATCAAAAAATTATATTAAAAATATTTTTAGGTTGATAAAATATTATATTAATTTTTGATATAAAAATATTTTATTTTTCTTCATAATTAAAATATTTTGTTTAATTAATTAAATAATATTTATATATTTATCTTTTAATTATTTCTAACCTATCAAAAAATCAGAAAAAAATATTTCTTTTTATTAAATTAAGTTTACATATCATGAACTAATTTTGTACATAATTAGAATATTTTTATCTTTAAGTTTAATTTATGTGTATAATTATTTGTATAATTATATGTTAATTAACTTAAGAATCTCCAAAACAATTTCAAAAAATCACAAAAAATTAATTTTGTTTTAAAATTATTTAACAAACAATTTGAACATATTTTAGACTTAAATTTTTTAGGTTTAAATTTTATTTCTAATTCTTAATCTTTTAATTAAATTAAATATGCCTTAATTATAATTAAATTAACCAATCCAAAAAGTCCAAAAATATTTTCCCTTTATCTTATTGCAATTTAAATTCATAGATAAGTGTATAGGTTGTCAAATTCATGTAAATAGTGTAGTTTACATTTCTCGCACAATCGATGTAATAGCGTAGATTTACTTTCCGCATTTTACATTCCCGCACTTTAATTTCTGTACATATAAAACTGCGTGTATGTCAAGAATAATAACTGAAGCGCTAGATCACTAATCTCGAAGATAACATATCTGAAAACAAAACACAATCACACTTGCACCTCTTAGGGTAATCCCTCTGTTACCTTTTTTTCAAAATCAATCTTACTGTTTCAAATACAATTCAAATTTCTGTCTGTATCTAGTCAAGGAAAATTTTCTAAAGAAATAGGAAAGAACCTTATAAACTTAGGGTATACCTCCTAATCGCTTGCTCAATCAAAAACAACAAAAGCTCTTACACATCACTGTTTTTTCAAAACAAACTTTCAAAAGACTACACTTTGTATATATCCAAACAAGGATCATTACGAAGTTAAAAATCTTTTTCAAACCATCCAAATATCTTTCGAAAGATAAATACTTTGTATACATCCGCACAAGGATTATTATAAAGTTAACTCTTTACAAAATATTTAAAACCACATACAAGCATTTCAAGCAAAACAAACAATTCAAACAAGTGAGCTAAGCAATTAAGAGCCCATGGATAACCATGGATACAAAGGGTGCTAACACCTTCCCTTTGTATAACTTACCCCCGAACCCAAAATCTCTTTAAGGTCTTTTTCTGTTTCTTTTATAAACCTTTCCTTAATTGGATAAAATAATAGTCGGTGGCGACTCTCTGATTTTCACAACTCAAAAATAAAAGAAGAGTCAGTTCGCATCCCACAAAAAAACCGAGGCGACAGCGCCCTAAATGGAATTTTTCAGAACTTCATCTTCTTCACTCAGCAACGTGAAGAACAACAACAATTAACCATGGAGCCAAATTCAAACTTTCTCAAACCTTAATCATTTTTGACAAATTAAGACTCTAAAATGATCAGCATAACATCACGAATCCAACCACATAACTAACTAACATTAAAAGTCATAGATGAACATGGATTTCTGGAAAATGCTCAAGAACCCTTAAAATGGATTTTTAAATTAAACACTGAACTCAAACAATTAAGCCCCAAGACTTTAGGGCTTTTAATCCTCACATTATTCTAAGTAGAATGGCAACAGAAACTGATCAAAATGATGCTTAAACAGATATGCCAAAGTTTGAGTTTGATACCTCTGAAAATGAGAATCAAACCTTTGCTTAGAGGTGTTGCAGAGTTGCTACAAGGATTTGGAAACCTTCAGTGGTGTCCAAGGATGCTTTCTGGGCAGCTAAACTGGATTAATCACTCCTCCTTCTTCAAATTTGATATCACCTACAAGCCAAAAAAATTTATGCCTAGAACACCATGTTCCAGATGTTACAGATCCAAAACAGGTGTTTTGATAGCTTCTAAATGATGTTTAGAAGGTATCCAATACAAAAGGCCTGAAAATGCACGAGTGAAAATGAAAATCATAACTTTGGTTCACAAGGCGATTTGATGGAGTTTTTGAAAGGTGATTTCTGGTTCAAGGCCTTTGGTAGGTGTTTGATGGTTATGGATAGTTCCTATATGATTAATAGAAGCTATTTGAATGGTTTATTTGGTTTGAAAGTGTTTGGTTTGTGTTTTGGCTAGTGATGAGCTTACATGAAGCTTTAATGGAGTAAAAAATGTGATTTTCGGTTTGGGGAGTTTTGAAGGGTTATGGAAGGTTTAGAAAGCTTCCAAATGATATTTAGAAGTTGTCCAAAGTGTTGGTTGACACCCTGAACTTATGGAACTCAAAATCACTAGAAAAATGTAAAGATTGGTAAATGGAGAATTTCAAGTGATAGGTGACTTGGAGAATTCTGGTGTAATTGATCAAGGGAGTGATACTCTCTATTTATAGGCAAGAATTAAGGTTTGTGGAAGGAAAAAGTTCAGAGTTTTGAAGCTCCCATGTGACTTTGTACTTCTTTGCTTGTTTGTGAAGAAATGAGAAAATTGGATTTCCAATGGCAAGGTACAAGTTCAAGCATGCTTCCATGACTTTATTCTGAGTTTGGAGAGCTTGCTTGTGGTGTTCAATTTGCTTTTGATGCAGATGAGACATTGTAGTGGCTCAAGGAGTGGGCTTTGTGCATAAAGCTAGCTTTTCCAAAATGGAAGTGGTGACTTTAGTTCATAAATGGCATTAAACTTGGATAATGCATAAAACACTTGGTCCATAGCTCAAAAGAATGTGTAATCTTCTGATTATGTCCTCTTGAACAAGTTAAAATGGTTGTACTTGAGAGATTCCATATCTCTCGAAATAATCATTTTTTGCAAAAAGTTCCAATGTGATTATTTGTTTTGCCAAGATCTACAACTTTCATGTTAGGGGATTTTTGAGTCTGTAAGCAAATTCCCAAAATTAGGTCAAAATTCACTTAAAACCTTAATTTTGACTTTTTGATTCTTGATGAATTCTTTGAATTTTCTTTGATCAAATGTCTTCAATATCCATATGATGATGATTTGGATTCTTAAAAGTCCATGGTTGACTATTTTTCTCAAAAGTCAAGGGTTGACTTGCATAGTTGACTTTTTCCAAATAAATTGCAGTTTTGTGATTTCCAAATGAATCAAGATCTCCTCTTCAAGTGAATGATATGAATGGACTATAATGTTGATTTGGATGCCCTTGAATCATATTTTGAGTCTTGGAACCATCTCCTGATTAAAAGTCAACCCTTTAGTGAAATTAGGTCAAAAACCCTAATTGGAGCTTATGATTAACTTGAAGGTGATTGATCTTGTGTTGAACCATCTTTGGACCTTGATATTGATTAGAGAATCCCTTGAATCATAGAATAATGTTGGGTTTCTCTATGGGCCTCAAAACCCTAATTTTCCTAGTCTCTTCTTGATTAATCTCCGGTCTTGGGACACAAGCAACAAACAATAATTTTTTTGTATTTATGTTAGAAAATGATAAATGCATGATGATTATAATGAAAATGATGATACTAATATTTAAGATATGGTGGGATCTCAGTGGTCAAAAATTGGGGTGCAACAGTTTTCAAAACGTGTTCCTTGATTTAATATGGCAAGCGAGAGCAAAATCCGACGGTTAAGGAGCGTGACTTTATTTAAATCCATGAGAGTGTGATGTTTAGTCTTTAAGCTAATATTTTTTGCTAAATATGTTTTTGACATTTTATATAAGCCAGCGAGTTACAGAGTCTCTGAGGTATGCAGAATACACATTCAGGTCTCTCTTTTCTTATATTTATCTTAATCTTTATTTTATTTCAGTTTTAGTTCTTAGTTTCACCTTAATTAATCATTCATTAGCCTTAGATTTACAAAAAGAAAATAAATTATAGTAGGTTGACATCGGCCTATGTGGGTTAAGCAATATTTTATATTACTTTGACATTTTCGTGCACTTGCAGACGCATCACCCACCATGCATTTGATCCATTAACCAAGTTGATTAGAATTTTCATTCTATTTAAATCAAACAAAAGATGACATGGCCTTATTAAATGACCTAGGCCAATCACACGCCACCATCATCACTCATTTAAACTTGAGAAAGGCATGCCATAGAAAACCCTAGGAGGGTTGTCTTCTCTGGCGAGCACAACCGCCGCTCCTGAGCTGGTTACACCGGAAGAGGGTTCCAAAAATGAAAGACATCAACACCCCCTTGGTTTCTTGCCTTGATCATGAATCTAAATCTGGTTCTTGCAAAATATAACTATATCATCATGAAAAATGAACATGAATGCTACCCCTAAAAACTTGAAACACCATAAACACATCATACATCAATGCAAGTAGAGCCTACAAGTACTAGCGCTTTGGATGTTATACCCATCATGCCCTAACATCCAGAAATGAGCTAGGATGATGCAAAGAAATGAGACTTCAAAGTTACCTAATAGAGAAGACTCTTTGAATCTTCACACGATGTATAAAGCTCAATAAATGATGCATGAGACTCCACCAATCCTTGTAGAATGTAGATCAAGCTCTCATTCTCTTAGATCTAAACAAAACTTCTTGGTTCACCTTGCATGGATGGAGAGAGTGGGGAAGTTTTATCGAAGCTCTTTGATGTTCAACTGTATGAATAAAGGTATTTGGAACGTGGATGTGATGAAGAATCAAGCTATAGAGTTGAGAGATATTCAGAAAATTGAGAGTAATGAATCTATGAAGTTTAGATGATGATAAAAAAATTTTGGATCGGAGATGGTGATGATGCTTGTAAGTGAATTCAGAAATGGTTGTCAAGATCTCGATCTAGATATTAAAATCTTAAGATTTTACGATCTCACTCACCCCCAACGATCCAGATCTTAAGTAGAATCGCGTGATGTAGCCAAATTGTGAAAAAACACCCTAAAATCATAAATTTTGTGCGATCTTTGCCAGCTTCGGTCATGATTGACTGTTTTCTGACTACCACTATTAAAAGGTGAGAAGGAGACAAAATGTAAGGCACAACAATTAAGGTTCGGTGGAGATGAATTTGCGCCTTTTGAAATGAAGTTTTAGATTTAGAGTTTAGAGAATAAAGTTCTCACTTGTAAGGTTTGTTTTAACTACTTGACTTATGATAATCATGGGAATTGATCATATATGTCCCTAGTGTCTAAACATTAACAAATGTTCAATAAAACCTCGATCGTATATGTCTAAAGAATATGAAAAGATTCACTTTCTCACGAATACACTTGCCTACTAACATATATCATGTAAAAATACTTAAAATATATACTATTATTTTTACATTTTAGTAGGATCTTAAGAATTTTGTTGCGACCTTATGTTTTACGATCTTGTTACTCCCTCTCGATGTTAGAAAAAAATTGAGTAGGATCTTCCGATCTTAACTATGATTTTATATTTTACGATCTAGCTATTTTCTCCCGATCTTAGGTAAGATCTCGATCTTGACAACCTTACTACGAGTCTTGAATATTCCTTTGTACCATTTTTTATTACCTTTCATTATGGATGCATGCATGTCATACATTGTTGGTCTATTTTAGGCAATAATATTGGTGATGAGTAGTGTGAGTGAGATGTTGTGGTGATCCACATAAACACACAAAGACCATATTGCAAATTGGGCCAAAGTGATAAAGTTGATAATGTTGAAGTCTTGATGGAACCCGTGTCCATATTAACTTCTTGGAGTGAGTATGACTTGTTGAATTTTGACCCAAATGCAATGATCTTGATACCATATTAAATAGAGAATGAAAATTAGGAGTTTTGATGTTGGACACAATGTGAATTGAGGTTGGGAACTTCATGTATTTTGGCTTCAAACTCATGCTCTTGGTCATGTTGAAACATTGGCCAAATTCTTAGCCAATTGCTAATTCAAACAATTGGAGCCCGTGTTTTTCTATGCTCCTTGACATGAACATAAATTCTTGTACAAGTCACCAATTGAGGGGTTCTTGCTGTCAAATGGAAGAGGAATGGAAGATACACCACTTTGATTTTGGGCATAGCTTGATTTGAAGCTTGGATCATCAAGATAACTTGGCTTAAAGTCAGCCTCCTGATCAGCTTAAACACTTGGTGGAATTTTCAACAAATTTGCCAAATCAAATATATAGTAATATCCAATGTCTTCAATTCAGTCCCTTGTTTGTTCTTGAGTTCAAACCTTCTACAAACATGTAGTAATATCCAATGTCTTCAAAACAGGCCCTTGTTTGCACATTTTTTATCATGGATGAGTGAGATACAACCCTCGCAAGTCAGCTACTTGGACATGAAAACTTTGTACTTAGAAAAATTCATGAAACCCTAATTTGACAATTTTGGTACTTTTCATGATTTCTCTTGATTAATCTTGATCCAATATCATGTTATAAAGGAAATTGACTTGAGATGTTCATATTTGACCAAAAAGCTCAAAAATCAAACTTTGACTTTATGTCCCAAATGACTTTGTACCAATTGGATCAATTCACACCTTCTTATCTTTTAGACTCTTTTGAAATTTCCGGTACAACAAAAATTTTCGGTACCTCTCTGCTAAATTTACACAATACCGTAAATTTCAAATTTACGTGATACCGGAAATTTCAGTTATACTACTGAAATTTCCGGTAGTATCATTTTTAGGATTTTTTCTTTTAAACAGTCTGGTTTTGTTTGCTCCGCCAACCGTTTTCGATGAGAACCGGTCGAAGAATGACGTCCAGCTCACAAGATCCTATTCTTTTGTTAATGAGAAGTCAATGATATGTATGAATGCATTGATAATGACCTGTTGAGATATGCAAATGAGTATGAATCAAACTCATTAGGGTCAAAATGAGAAGGAAAATTTTGGGGTGCAACAACTTATATACTAAAAAGTATCACTTTTCAACACAGTTCACAAGATGAACTGTGATGAAATGATTGGACTTTACACCACGGTTGACTAAATTAACCATGGTGATATACTAGGACATTACCTTTTTTGTGAAGATAAAATGGGATATTGAAGGAGCTGGAATTTGAACCCTGTAACTCCTGGTACATCTCACTACGAATTTTAACATTCACCGTCGTGAAATATCTTTTAGTGAAAAATGCCCAAAAAAGAGATTCCACCATGTTTAACAAAAGACCGCTGTAATTGTGTTTGACGAAAGATGTTTTATATAGTAGTGTAATCTCCTAATTTAGTAAGTGGGTGTACATATGTAAAGCAAAAGGGCTTTTCTATAAAAGCACAAGACTAAAACACACACACATACAAAAACCTTTTTCATAATGACTTACCAAAAGAAAATACTTTGAAAAACATCTGGAAGTTGTATCAAATGAATAAGGAGCGGTCAAATAAGCCATGGGCGAAAATTTGACTTTTCTAATCGATTATGGCATATGTTCAATTGATTAAAAATGCACAAACTTAAGGCCCAAGCTATTTTGAACATGCCATGATTATGTGTAATAGCTATATATGTTAAACTTCCATTTTGAGAAGTTACAAACGTATATTTGCATCATCTGATTGATTAGCAAATTGCTCTAATCGATTAGCTAACAGTAAAATGTGTTTAAGGCAAATTCCTTTTGGGCCATTTAAAAATACCCAGAATTGTGTTTTGACACTTCCATTTCTCTCTCCCTCTCTTTCTATCTTTAAGGTTTTATTAAAATTTCTTTCACTAAATATTTTAGCCAAATGCGTTTGTGAGAAAAGTTCCCTTATGAGTGAGGCTATATCTTTAATGCTGGAAAGGGTAGAATTATAAAATTTACCAAGGGAATCTTTTGTATACACCATGGTTGAATACTGTTTATTTAGGGATTTACATGGGTTATAAGCTCATCCTATAAAAAGCTTATATTTGGGGGATTGTGTGATCAGTCCTAAGTTTGAATGAAGATTTCCAGTGTTAAAATATTCATAGGTTATTGGTCAGCATAGTTAAAACCAATATAGGTTGAAGCTCATCCCGGTATTAAAAGCTTCATAGGTTCGAGATCGGCCTGGCTAAATTTTCACAGGTTTTTGGTTTTCCTGGTTTAAAACAAAAGTATTTAGCTTAGATTTTTGAAACTTGAATACTAACCGTTCCAAGGTACGTGTTTGTGGAAAGAAGACTAACACCTTTAATTCTTCATTGGGAGAGAAGATTGGACGCTTCACTCTCAATAATATATTAAAGAAATGACACAAATGCCCACATCCATCGTCTTGTATTATTTGGTTAAGATCAACCATCATTTCCTTATATAAGGGGGTTCGTGAGTCTTTCCTACTAAATGCTCTAAACTATTATTGGAAACTCTCAAGATCAATTCTTGGGGAGAGGTGTATGTCCTATTGATTTGACGGAAACTCTATGATTTTTGGTCATATTCTTTTCCCTTAACTCTTTAAATTTTGCAATTCATTTTCTGCTTCTTACGTTTTTCAAACTCTGATTTTATCATGGAAAAGTTTTTAAAACCAAGTTTTTCCAAACTGTAAAATTCACCCCCTCTAATGTATGAAGTCTCAAGTCCAACACCAATTAGATTGCAGTTTCCTCTGTTCTATAGGCACAACCACTTGTCTTAGCACCAGGTCGCCTTCTTGAATTTCTCTTAGTATCTATCACCTTGGAGTTGTATCTTCTAGCAGCTCTATGCTTGGCAAAAAGTTCTTGGATGTGGGAGATATCTCTTACATCATTGACAAAATCCGTTACGCATTCTATTTCTATTCTTGCATTGTTCACCTCCTGGTTGAATTGAGAACATTTCCATGAGGGTGTGTCAATCTCCACGGGAAACGTAATGTTTGGCCCATATATAATGGTGAAAGGAATCTCCTTGGTAGTTGAGTGGGGCTTGGTGTGGTATGACCATAATATCTCATGGAGACATTTAGCCCACAACCCCTTAGCATCGCCAAGCTTCTTCTTGATTCCCTTTAAGACCACCTTGTTGGTTGACTTCTAATGTCCATTAGCTTGTGGTCGGAAAATACACACAAACCTTGTTTAAACTTATAATTGGCGATAAAAGAATGTGATTGTAGTGCTAGTGAATTGAGTTCCATTTTCAGAGACAATGAGGCCAGGTAGTCAGAAACCTACACATGATCTTTTTCCAGTAGAAATTACAAACTCTTTTTATAGTGATTCAGGAGAAAGCTTCTGCCTTTATCCATTTTATGAAGAAGTCGACTTCTATAATACAAAACTTTAGTTGCCCAGGTGTCACGTGTAACACCCTAGACTGTCAACTGGCCGCACAAACTAACGCAAGTCTTTTTTAGCATGCTTTATCCTCACTCACACGCTTTTAAGGAAACTTCCCAAAAGTTTACCCATCCAAGTACTACTCTAAGTCAAGCACACTTAACTACGGAGTTCTTATTTGTTAGGCTACCAAAAAGATGATGCATCTTGTTGGTATAAGTAGAACCAAATAATCCTTATAAACGCTTCCTTCAATCATGCAGTCCCATAACTAAACAATCTTAGGACCCCTCTCATTTCGATGTAAATTTGGTTTTTTCCTAGAAGCTTCCACAAGCCACTCATTGTCATGCCTTATGCAGTGGAAACCACTCCCCGACCTCGTCGGCCTCAGTGTTAAAAGTCAATTAGTTTCCGCTTGTTTCGTCCCTAAACCACATCGGATTCGGAGAGGATTGCTCTGATACTATTTGTAACGCCCCAGACTGCTTTCAGGATTATCGTCTGACCTCACAAACCAACACTAGTCTTTTCAGAATGTTTTATCCTCACCTAGACGTTATCCGAGAAACTTCCTAGAAGGTCACCCATCCAAATACTATTCCATATTAAGCACGCTTAACTATTGAGTTTTTATCTGTTAGGATATCGAAAAAAAGATGCATCTTATTGGTATAAGTAGTACCAATCAATCCTTATAAGCCTTTCCTTCAAGCATTCAGCCCCATACATGCAGAGCCTCATTATCTCTCTCATTCCGATGTGAATTTGGTTTTTTCCTAGCAGCTTCCAGGAGCCATACATTGTCATGTCTTCTGCACCAGCGACCACTCCCCTCCCTCATCGGTCTCGGGTGTTACACCAAGAAGATTGAGCCTAAGATGTCCACCCTGGTAACAAGGCTAGGGAGATGTCATGGAATGAAGAAGTTTAGCCGGAGCGTGATGAAGGTTGGAATATCTCTAACATTGGTCGCACTTTTAAACGAAAGCCATGATATATTTTAGCAAGTTGGGCCAATAATATCCCGCTCTAAGTATCTTATGGGCGAGAGCTCTACTGCCAATATGATTGATGCAGGCCGTTCTATGGACCTCGGTGAGAACTAAGGTAGTTTCACACTCCCTTAAACATTGTATCATTAGGGAAGATCTTCCCATCTTATAAAGTTTTTTTGGAAAGAATTGTGTACTTTGCAGCCTACTTCAAAACCTTGTTTGCTTCCCCTTCATCTTGAGGGAGTTCTTTCTAATGCGGGTAGCACAGTAAGGTCGACATCTAACTTAACTCTGGGGCAGTTTCTAGGGTGTAGATCTCGCCCACCTTAATACTAGGGTCGGTAACAATCTCTTTTATTACTGTGTGATTAAACCCTGCCGTATTCAAATTGGTGAGTTTTAGTATGATGTGTGCTCTAAAGTTCTGCTCCATAGGAATGTATTATACTTCAAAATATGTAAAGATCATTGATAAATTTCATACTTTGTAGAGATATATTTTGAGATGTTTTTCTTTGGTCTGGTATTTTCTAGATACTTGATTGGCGACTAGTTATGAATCACTTTTTACCTTCAACCTGCAGGCATTTATTTATAGGGCGAGGACCATGCTGACGATGAGGGCTTCATACTTGGTCTTATTGCTGCTAGATTTTAACTCAAACTTTAGTTTTTGTTGGCCATCCTTAAGGGAAGGTGGTGAAAATAGTGATGACAGTGGAATGGCATAGGTTAGTTTCACCAGGGCCTCCATGGTGGGTTCCAGTGTACTTATAAATACGTGGTACCCCTATGCTAGTAGGGGTGACTAGAGGCCTTAGAAGTCTTGTAGTGGATTAGGGCTTGCCCGGGGCGGTAAAAGATCCCGTTTGGTGGTGTTTAAGGTAATGAGAGAGCGATGTCATGAAAAGTGAGAAGCTCTGTAGCTTTTGGAGTATGTCGTGTGTATTACGATTTATCCTCCTAAACCATAAGGTTGAGATATTTATAGGACCCTGACTTATCTCTGATCGACGAACGTCATTTCTTATGTTGCAACGATTGGGCGAGTAGGGCACAGTTAGTGTGAGATGGTCATTTCTACGGGCGGAAGGTATGAGTCGACTCTCATGGGTGGTTTTGCCACCCTCCAATTCTTAATAGGTCTTTACGAATATATCATTACAATTTCCAATGTGTCAAAAAAAATCTATGAATTTATTGGGTGCAAAAGTTTATAGTTATTTCATTTTTGTTTGTTATACACATTGTCACATATGTAATATTTTAAGCGGAAAAACCAAATTTGTTGAAAAATATATAAAGAGATAGGGTCTGTTTTATTTGTTTTTTCAAAATTGTTTTTTAGTTTTAAAAATTTGAAAACAATAATTTTTTATATGGTAGCTTAATATTATAAATTATTTTAAATATTTTAAAAAAAATTTAAAACTAATAAATTAAAAATAAAATAAATTTTAGATGTGTTGATTTTTAATTATGAAAATTAACGAAAAATGAAATTCTGGTATGACAGACTCAGGATGTCACTCACGATGTCAAGACATCTGATCTGTTATCAGATTAGCTAAGGCAGGACAGAATGATCCCCAATTTTTGAATACTCCTTAAGAGGAAGGAGTCCATGAGCACTGGGACCATGTTAGCTCAGTCAACGTAACGAGATTGTAAACTTCGTTGGTTCTATAATAGGACAAGCTATTAAACCTGATCCTGAGGTTATACACGATGTTACAACATCCAAGACTGAACACATAATACATTGCAGAAGATAAATAACACAGTGAATTGTTTACCCAGCTCGGTTCAACCAAAACCTACTATGGGGGCTACTAAGCCAGGAATAAGTCCACTATAATAGAATCAATTCATAGACCCTCAACAAACCTCCAGTCTGTGATCTAATCACTTAAAACTACCCGTGATATACTTTACCTAAGACACTCCTAGGTATGAGGCCCCCCTTAATTCCCATAACCAATCACAACCTGTGATCTTCTAAACAATAGTATTGAAGACACTCTTCAAGACACAATACCTGATCTAGCTTCACATCTTTCAATCAAGAACATAATACTCAACTCTTACCTACAGGTTTCGAGTGAGAACAATAACTTCTCTTACCTATAGGTTTCGAGAAAGACATGGCAGCCATCCCACAACCTGGGTGGTCTATCTCTACAAACCCTAATGATACATCTTTTCAATACACGGTTTGCTTACAAAACTAGCTTACAAAGGTTTCTTTTTATAACCTATTCCCAATTGGACTTGGGCTCACAATCGCAACATTACTAGCTGTTACAAATCAGCAGATATCTTCGGCTAAAAGAAAGGTCTTCAATCACAAGTTTCCTAATTTATCTCCTAAATTAGAAACTGCTGAATCTTCAATATTCTGATTTGATTCTTCAATATTCTGACTTGATTCTTTTAACCTTTAAATCTGCGCCACATAGGATTACATAATATTGCATAGAATATTCTGTATCTATTGAGTATCAAACTGAATCTTCATGTTCCAATTGTGCAGGTGCGATGTCATGAGTTGATGTCATAACATTCCATACAACATCTTGCTTTTGTACCTGTTATGTTCTTTTATATTTGCAAGACTTGTACATTCTATAACATTTTGCTGCTATTATATTTTAGCCAAACATAGATTCCAATCAGCCAATAAAAACATCAACAATCTCCCCCTTTGGCTTAATTTGGCTAAAATTATACATATATTAAAATGCAGCAAAACAACAACTTCAACTTTCAAGACAACAAAGAAGAACATATTTTTTACATTCTCAGAATTGGGCTCTTCTGTTCTTCAAGGCTTCACATTCTACTCTGTCTGCAAATATTCCTTTGTTTATTTTGACAGTAGCAGAATCATAACTTCTCCCCCTTTTT
Source organism: Vicia villosa (assembly GCF_029867415.1). NCBI lineage: Eukaryota > Viridiplantae > Streptophyta > Magnoliopsida > Fabales > Fabaceae > Vicia > Vicia villosa. The sequence continues at coordinate 154,748 of NW_026705812.1, read as the reverse complement.
AGCCATAATATGACAAAGACAGAACCAATATCATAATATGAAGTGGAACATCTTCATGCAACACTAGTGTACATGGGGAAGACGATGGGAGAAGGCCTTTGTCTCTGAAGACCAATGGTGGCACAAGAGAACCCTTACTCAGTCTTCAACAAGAAACCAAATCCTAGCTTAAGGTCTAAGAGAGAACATGAATGAAATCCTACCACCACGCCTCGTGACTCAGAACATAAATCACAATTGTGTTCATAACTCAGATCACAAATCACAACAACAAAAGATCCTATACAGAAGGTTGTATATGATGGAACACTTTTGTTGAACTCACAGAAAAACTCATGACAGAAGCAACTAACTTCCCCAGACCGTGTTTTTCTTTGACTTGCCAAACTTTGGCAAAGGAGCCCTTCATAGTACCACACCCAGACAAGACTTTTTTGAACACACACGAAGGACATATTGAGAGAATTTGATTTCTGCAATCTGTGGAGACGTCAATTTATAGACATTTGAGATCATAGGAAATAACAATGGTCTTGGTCTTATTCAACGGTCAAACGGTTTATTAGGAAACAGTTCCAAAAGCAATTACTCTTTCCAAAGCAGTTTTTTACTGTTTTTCAGATAGGAGTTATCTTTAAAACCAGCACATGCATAGTCATTGGTTGAACTTTACACCTTCCACTGATGTGAAGGGATAACCTCAAGACAGATTTCCTTGTTTAACTCAGAAGATTCAATGTCTTTAAACATGTCATGACATCCTGTCAGACATTGTCACTTTTTCACCGCTTAAGCACATAGCTCAAGATCCTTCAAGAGACTTTGACAAAGCATCCTATGGACCAAGTAACAGACCTCCCACTCACTCTACTGACTCACTAGTCATAGACATAGACCTCTGTTGTTCTGAACACCTTGAGACTATTTAATGCAATAGTGAAAAACCTTCCAACACTTGTTGATACACAACCACCTCAGTCCAGAGAAAGAATTATGGATTCTAGTTGCACATGGTTAGATTCAACCATTCACAGATAACTGACAATAATGTTACACCCTGTTATATCAAAATTTTCACAAGAGCATGCGTGTGCTTCTTCTGAATTAGTACACCTTCTCTATGATGTTAGAGTATTTCTGACCAAGACAATTTTCTTGAGAAATATATCTTGAACTAAGAAGTTACTCCCCCTATCTGGGATAGTCTGAGCTTCTTCAAGGAAAAACTTGTAATGATGAATGGAAAACATAAGACACATCTTCATATCTTCAAAAGCTCACCCTTTGTTCAATTGTCCTGTTGAACACACTCACTTTTAGCAATGTTGCTCCTTTACAATAGATACTCACACTAGAAATTAGATGTTATAACATTGTGTCTGACATTAAAATACAGCTAAGCTGTTCAGACTAGTACTACCAGTACATTCCACAAAGTCCATATCTCTTTCTGCAACAGATTCTAGTCTACCAACTTATCTCCACCTGAAATGATCAACTGACGACCTCTTGACACTAGATGCACACACAGAGAGGTTGCCACAATCTCAACATAAAGAACTGCCACTTCTTGTACTTTGTTGAGCATAACCTTACCATGTTTATATCAGATCATGGTCTGCCAAGACAATTTAAAATCCCTCTTGATATGGTGTTTCTCAATGTCACACAATGATTAACACACTTCCTTACTTGTACTAGACGGGTCCTATTTATCTTCAGCTATGTTGATCAGATCACCAAACTTCTGTCTTCATAGTCACACTCACTTAGTGAAGTCTTCATCATGAGAGTAATCATGTATTGCCAGAACATATTACTAACATCAAGATCAGAACCAGCCCATTCTAATCCACATTATGTCAGAACTTCCACTTTAGACACTAATGTTGCTTCTTCATTCTCACATGCACAGTCCTAGACATTCTTCCAGAACAACAAGACATAGTGATGTTGTGATATCACACAAGACATCAGTTTACCAAACTAAAAAACTCAAACTATTTATAGAGATAATATAACACCCTTCTAAACCCCCGATAAATTAAATAATATTTTCAGAGTAAACATGTAATTAAGAGCGTTACAATTATTTCATATAAAATAAAACATCTGTCATGCTGTTATGAGGAACATAAACAATTACAAACATGTTTAAAACACAGTGGAATACTTCATCAGTTGAATATTCAAAACCATCGTCTACCACGTTCAAGGCATAAACAACATTATTCAACAACAAAACCAAAACAAGAGTTATTATCCAACTCTAAACGCAAACGTACCCCAGTGTTACAAGACTAGAGCATGACACGACTCTAAAACTATCGAGGCAGCCTACAAGCAATCCTCACCAAAGCAAGCACCGCTACACTTCAATATGAAAATGTTCAATAGTAAGGGTGAGTCTCATTCGCAATTAAACAATGTTATCAGTTCATAAACGATAAAACATCAACAGTATAATATCCACCCAATAGCAAACACATTCAGATTATATACACATCCATCAAATACAACAGTTGATCAAACACACAATATTATAACATTGGACAACCTTCCATTCATGTTATAATAATTCATACACCCAATGCAATGCAACTATATGCATGTGGTACCAATCATGAGTTTCACCCATCTCACCAATCCACCATCATCAAGGATACGACTACTTCCTCTCACTAATTCCACACAATGGGAATTAGCGACCACTGATCCATCTACATCGGGATTCAGCCACCATATGATTACAAAATGCATGCATCATCTATCACATGCTAATCACCACTCCAATCATATGAACAACATTATCATAATTCAACTCTTTATACAGTACATATGACAATAACGCCATTTCACAATCATGAACCAAGTACATCAACCAACACAACAACAACATGGGATTTACATCATCACAATACCATGCATAACACATCCGCCACAATTTACCGTTTCAAAAATATTAGTTATATAAAATAAAAGTGAGCCACCGCTCTTTCAATTATTTAGATATATAGGAAATAAAATTATTGACTCAACGCCCAAAACGGCACCCAAAATGGACTTACAGTTCAAAAGATATGAATTTTTGAAAATAACTATTTTTCACAAAAGCTACAACGTAATGAGTTACAACAAAACAATTTTTCAAAATCAGCTTCAGTGTAACCGGTTACAAGGACATCGTAACCGGTTACGCTTGACGTAACTCTATTCATTATTATTTCTACGTGGCCGTAACCGGTTATGAACAACACCGTAACCGGTTACGAACTCGTAACTAACCAAAAAACCCCATTTTTCACAACCGTAACCGGTTACAAGCCCGACCCTAACTGGTTACATCAACCTGCAACAGAAAAAATCACTTTTGGAAGCAACTTATTTTCCCCAAACACAACCCTTTCGAATCATTTCGACTGTACACAAATAACAGAAACAATTCACAGGTAATACATGTTATATCATCAATCAAACAACACATCCAACATCATCAATCATCACAAAACATGTAGTTACACATAATCTACCAAATTGAACCTAAATTTCCAAAACCCTAACCTAGAACACATTTCTCTACCGAATCAATAGCATACTAATCTCAATCCTAACGCCTACAACCCGATAATAGAGGTTAATCGGAAGAGTCCCCCCTTACCTTAGCCAAAATCTTGAATTCTTCTCTTCCTCTTCTTCTCCTTTTTCACGTTCCTTCTCTTTTCCTATTTTGCTTCTCCTTTTTCCTTATTTTAACAATTTCTCTATTTTATGAAAAATAGGATAATTAGTTAGTAAGGCCTCTCCATTGGCACCTCCCCTTTTACTAACTACGTCATGGCCCAATAACAATAATTCCCATAATTCTTCCAAAAATCCGATTTTAATTATTAAATAATTAAATAATTTACAAATAATTAATTTATGAATTTACGGGGTGTTACAACTCTCCCTCACTAAAAGAGTTTTCATCATCGAAAACATACTTCAAGTAAACAGTTCAGGATAAGAGTCATTCATCTGAATCTCCAGCTCCCAAGTAACATTTCCACACGCTGGCCCTCCCCAAGCTACTCTGACTAAAGTTATCACTTTACCACGTAATTTCTTCATCTTACGATCTTCGATTCTCATAGGCACAGTCTCAATTGTCAAGTTGTCCTTCACCTGTACATCATCCACTTGGATTACATGAGAAGGATCCGCAATATACTTCCTCAGTTGAGACACATGAAACACATCATGTAATTCGCAAGCTTCGGCAGTAAAGCAACACGATAAGCTACTTCTCCTACTCTTTTCTTACTCTGAAACGGACCAATAAAACGCGTAGTCAACTTCTTTGACTTCAAAGCTCGACCAATACCCGTCATAGGAGTAAATCTCATAAACTTAATCAAAGGCAAGTAACTATCCCAAGCACATCCTTTCTCTAACACAAAAGCGCGCAACAAATCTTCCAAAGATTGAATTGTCCTTTCCGTCTGACCGCCAGTCTGCGGATGATAAGCAGAACTCAATCTCAACTTAGTACCCAAAGCTTTCTGCAAACCTTCTCAGAACTTCGATGTAAACCTTGGATCTCTATCTGACACAATACTCGAAGGAATACCGTGAAGGCTAACTATCTTCTCAATATACAACTGAGCTAACTTCTCCATCAGATAATCCATTCTCATCGGTATAAAGTGAGCAGATTTCGTCAATCTGTCCACGATAATCCAAATAGCTTCACAATTATTAGCCGTCCTCGGCAAACCAGAAACAAAATCCATGGAGATGCTATCCCACTTCCATTCCAGAATAAACATCGGTTGCATAAACCCAGACGGCTTCTGATGTCCAATTTTCGACTTCTGGAAAGTCAAACAAGCTTACACAAATTCTGTTGCTTCCTTTTTCATTCCAGGCCACCAAAACAATTTCTTCTCAATTTGGCAACATCAGGAACACAAACACGATCACCAAACCTCGATATACCATTTTCATCAATTCTGAACTCACCTCCTTCGTCTTGGTTAATCAAAGTCAACTTATCAACCAATTCAACATCAGTCTTTTGTCCTTCTCTAATCTCATCAAGAATGTTACTCGTCAGCTTCAACATACCCAATTTAACACTACTAGCAGTACCTTCACATACCAAACTCAAGTCTCTGAATTGTTCAGTCAAATCCAATTCTCTCACCATTAGCATAGATATATGTAAAGAATTCATACTCAACGTACCAGCAACAACGTTCGATTTACCTGGATGGTAATTCAATCCAAAATCATAATCCTTAAGAAACTCTAACCATCTTCTTTGCCTCATATTAAGCTCTTTCTGATCAAAGAGATACTTCAGACTTTTGTGATCGCTAAATACTTCAAACCTCGAACCGTATAAATAGTGTCTCCACAATTTCAATACAAATACTACAGCTTCTAACTCCAAATCATGAGTCGGATAATTCCTTTCATGCACTTTGAGTTGTCTCAACGCATAAGCCACAACCTTTCGATTCTGCATCAATACACCGCCTAAACCCAACAATGAAGCATCACAATATACCACAAAAGATTCCTCTGGATTCGACAAAATCAAGATAGGAGCACTAGTCACCCTTTCTTTAACTCTTGGAATCCTTCTTCACACTTTGAATCCCAAATGAATGCTCGACCCTTCCGATTCAACTTAGTTAACGACAATGCTTACTTCGAAAATCCTTCAATAAATTTCCTATAGTAACCTGCAAGACCCATGAAACTACAAATCTTAGAAACAATTCTTATTCCCATACACAGATGTGATGCATTAACGAAGCATCAACACTTTCATTCATCTCGTCGTATCACTCTCATAGTGACATTGACATAACCCACTTAATCAACTTCCTAATATTATAGCGTATTACTCATTCTTTACGGTAACCAGCAACATCATTACTACAATGGAAACAAAGTTATTATAATGCCAACTGAATAGTATAACCCGACTAATATCCACACAACTCATCATCCACCAACAACTACAAGAACTTCCTTATTCAATCAGCACAATTTATGAGAAACACAGTACTTTGGCACACCATGCTTCAACTATGCAACTCTGAACATCCATCTTAGTTCACATCTCCTATTAGCATCTACCTCAACTATATGGCTCACAAGTTTCAATCAAGCTTCAGACTTTCACTAACATCTATCACTTTACGCACCATTAAGATAGTAAGATAAATCCAATTTATCCCAATATGATTTTGCCTATTATCGACAAGGGATTAAGGGTGATCAAGTCCTCAATTTGTCAATAGATAGTCGACAACCATACATAATAGTGTCCTTTCTAAATTTTCTCACAAACTCATTAACAACGTCATAATCCAATAATTCACTGAGTTTTACAACTCTCACAACTTCCTTCTCACTTGGTTCCTTCAAGTTAACACAATCATCTAAACATTAAACACGTTTCGCTTCATAGTCACCTAGCATCACACAATCGTTGACTATTTCTCCACTCCAGAACTATTATTATACTTATACACCAGGATTCGTCTCGTCCCGACCAAAGTCCTTATCTTAGAAAAAGACCGCGACAACATTCATAGCTCGCAGTTTTACTCTAAATCCCATAACATATTTCGCGTCCAAATATCATTCCACTCAGAATCTCAACAAATTTTTCCTTACTTCGAATTGGCGATAGAAATCCTCTACAATCCTTCTTTCAAGCATACCGCTACTTTGGCATCACAAATACGACTTAAATCGTCTTACAGTTAATTTCTCCTTTACTACTACTTCTCTTTTCCTTAAAATCCATCAACACTCAAATCCTCATTGATACTGAACATCTTGTTCTCTCAACTTAATTGTCAACGACATATTCTACTCAACTTCGTCTCCAACGATTGCGAATAGTAACAGTTCCTAATCAACAAGCCTCACGCTTCTATAACCGACTTCGGAACCTCTCCTTATAGTATCTCCTCTACTGCACTTATAACCCCTCCATAAGGTAGAATATAATTTCATCTCTCCTTGAGTTCAAACGGCACATCAATCTGATACTCGGAACTCAAGATATGAATTTTCCAACGTTATCCGAAACTGTACACATCGACGACATTGCAACGACATTCTTTATGATGTCCCCAAAAATCCTCAAATTGTACACTTAGTTTCTTAAAATTTCTTCTCAACAATCCTTTAATTTACTTCTTCAATTCACTTGACTCTGACACTAACGTCTCGCGCGACACCAGCGCACAAGCTCGGTTCCAAGGATAAGCGTAACCACGAACTTCGACTCTTTCTAACATCACCCTGTCACAAGTAAATTCCTTACAGATGCTGAAACCATTTTCATAATATATTTCATCTCATTAGCTTTCCAGCGCTTCAAACGGGACTCAATTCGGATGCCGAAAACTCCAGTTATGAATTTTTGAAGTTTCACAATGATTCAGAATTTTTTTCCTGCGTTTTGCTTAAAGAATTCCATTCCAAAACTAATTTTTCTTCAACTTAACCATATTTCAAACAATTCTTAACATATCTCTTCATTCCCGAACTCCTTATAACTCGAGAGACACATTCTTTTGCCAAATTTCAGTTTCCGAAACACCAAGACACCGATTCTACTCGCAAACTTGCAACTGAAACATATACGAGAAGCAAAGCTTCTACCCCACTTATCTTAAATCCCACTTCTGCATCCAACAACAAGGAACAGACCAAGTACCAATAGTGTTTCACATACATGTCGCATACCAAAAGAATAATTAACAATAAGACACTGGCCGCAATGACCAACCAGGCTCTGATACCACTATAGTAACACCCTTCTAAACCCCCGATAAATTAAATAATATTTTTTAGAGTAAACATGTAATTAAGAGCATTACAATTATTTCATATAAACTAAAATATCTGTCATGCTGTTCTAAGGAACATAAACAATTACAAACATGATTAAAACACAGCGGAATACTTCATCAGTTGAATATTCAAAACCATCGTCTACCACGTTCAAGGCATAAACAACATTATTCAACAACAAAACCAAAACAAGAGTTATTATCCAACTCTAAACGCAAATGTCCCCCAGTGTTACAAGACCAGAGCATGACACGACTCTAAAACTATCGAGACAGCCTACAAGCTATCGTCACCAAAGCAAGCACCGCTACACTTCAATCTGAAAATGTTCAATAGTAAAGGTGAGCCTCATTCGCAATTAAACAATGTTATCAGTTCATAAACGATAAAACATCAACAGTATAATATCCACCCAATAGCAAACACATTCAGATTATATACACATCCATCAAATACAACAGTTGATCAAACACACAACATTATAACATTGGACAACCTTCCATTCATGTTATAATAATTCATACACCTAATGCAATGCAACTATATGCATGTGGTACCAATCATGAGTTTCACCCATATCACCAATCCACCATCATCAAGGATACGGCTACTTCCTCTCACTAATTCCACACAATGGGAATTTGCGACCACTCATGCATCTACATCGGGATTCAGCCACCATACGATTACGAAATGCATGCATCATCTATCACATGCTAATCACCACTCCAATCATATGAACAACATTATCATAATTCAACTCATTATAAAGTACATACGACAATAACGCCATTTCACAATCAAGTACCCAATACATCAACCAACACAACAACAACATGGGATTTACATCATCACAATACCATGCATAACACATCCGCCACAATTTACCGTTTCAAAAATATCAGTTATATAAAATAAAAGTGAGCCACTGCTCTTTGAATTATTTAGATATATAAGAAATAAAATTATTGACTCAACGCCCAAAACGGCACCCAAAACGGACTTATGGTTCAAAAGATATGAATTTTTGAAAATAATTATTTTTGACAAAAGCTACAGCGTAACGGGTTACAGAAAAACAATTTTTCAAAAACAGCTTCAGTGTAACCGGTTACAAGGACACCGTAACCGGTTACGCTTGACGTAACACTATTTGTTATTATTTCTATGTGAACGTACCCGGTTACGAACAACATCGTAACCGGTTAGGAACTTGTAACCAGCCCAAAAACCCCATTTTTCACAACCGTAACCGGTTACAAGCCCGACCGTAACCGGTTACATCAGCTTGCAACAGAAAAAAAGCACTTTTGATAGAAACTTATTTTCCCCAAACACAACCCTATCGAATCATTTCGACTGTACACGGAAAACAAAATTAATTCACAGGTAATACATGTTATATCATCAATCAAACAACACATCCAACATCATCAATCATCACAAAACAAGTAGTTACACATAATCTACCAAATTGAACCTAAATTTCCAAAACCCCAACCTAGAACATATTTCTCTACCGAATCAATATCATACTAATCTCAATTCTAACACCTACAACCCGATAAAAGAGGTTAATCGGAAGAGTCCCCCCCTTACCTTAGCCAAAATCTTGAATTCTTCTCTTCCTCTTCTTCTCCCCTTCCACGTTCCTTCTCTTTTCCTCTTCTGCTTCTCCTTTTTCCTTATTTTAACAATTTCTATATTTTATGAAAAATAGGATAATTAGTTACTAGTTAGTAAGGCCTATCCATTGGCACCTCCCCTTTTACTAACTACGTCACGGCCCAATAACAATAATTCCCATAATTCTTCCAAAAATCCAATTTTAATTATTAAATAATTAAATAATTTCCAAATAATTAATTTAACTTAATTAAATTAATTTATGAATTTACGGGGTGTTATAGATAACATTCCTCTATAAACTGACTTAGAACATAAGAAACAATTTGTGTTCATGACTCGAAACAAGACTCTAAACTTAAAAAAATATATTTACAAAACAACTACAAAGAATGACTTCAGACTTAACAATGTCTGAACATTACCCTTATTCCCTATGTTTGTCACAAGTTGACAAACATAACATAGACTCTAGACTTAACTCATATCCGAAAGAAGGACATGAGAGACTCAAGCAAGACTAAAAAAATATGAAATGGAAAAGACTCTGGAAACCTGAGCAATTTAAACAACATACCCGGACTTTAACAAATGTCTTAATCCAGAGATGTTATTTGAAAAAGAACTGCATCAGGTGGACTTGTGCAATGGTTGGAACATGCACTATATCAGAACAAGTGATACACACCATCAATACATGTTTTTAGATGATAATCTAAAGAATGATTCTTGTTGATTTTCAAGGATAAAACATGTCTTGAGTTATGTTCTAACATCTTGTATGACATTGTTCTTCTGGCTTAAAGATTAGTCTTTGAGAGACTTTCCATTTGATTAGAAGCAGAATAACATTGTCCTTGCTGATCTCTATACTCTCTTACTCCCCCTGAGATATACAAATTTAGGACATCTTTGATGTTCGTCCTTGAAGCACCCTTCATTTGGAATTTGTCACAATTTCCAAATTCAGAATCTTTAGTTTGCTTGTTACACAAGATTCAGATTGCCACACTCTGCAACTTGAAGTAGAAGAAACTATAATTATATAAGCATATATCAATCTTCAGCACATAAGTCTGAACCTTATCTCTCTGGTGTCTTCAACAGTAGTGATGATGTATTTTCATGTTGATCTTTTTCCTTCATCACATACTTCTTCTCTTCATACAGATATCCAGCTCCCTGAACTTGTGAGGATAACAGTGAACAATAACATTTAGTTCACACTAGTTCTTGAATACATAACTGGAAGGGCTTCTCATCTAATTGGTACTAAGTCTCCCATCAAAGTACTCATTAGTTACTCAGTAAGATTTACTACTCACACTAGTTTATCTTGACTGATTTCTTCTTCGCAGTCTTGTATTCAGGTTCTACACCTAATAAGTACTAAGTCTCCCGTCAAAGTACATATCAGTTAGTCAGTTAGAATTTATTACTCACACTAGAATATTCTGACTGATCACCTCCTTGCTTACCCTTGGCAATAAACAGAAAAAAAACTAAACATCTTGAGATGATGTTGTAACATCTGATATGACATCATCCTTTATGGTTATTAGTTAACATCTCTAACATCTAATTCATAGCACTTGGGGTGGAAACAGTAGTGTGTAAATATCAGCAACATCCAGACATATCAAAGAATAGAATAGCCAACATCTTAATAAGATTTTATTCAGACTTTAATTATGATTTTGAGATGATGGATGCCATAGTCTGTACCTATAGAGGAGATTCCCTCATTTAGGTTTATGGAACAGACTCAGTTATGGCATAACACTGAATTAGTCAGATTCTTCTGAGCCATTTGACTTCCTTGATTCTAAATAACACTACCCTTTCTGTATAACAACTAGGGCAGTCAACATTCGTGACCATATTTCACTGTGGTTGAGACACAGTATTCAGCTCCAAAAACTGCTCTATGGTTATGAATGAAAATCCTCATATCTGGTTCCTTTGATCAGAGGAAAATACCAGATGTAAGCTCATCTTGATTTATACATAAAGGATCAGAAAGGAATACCTTCATGAGTTTTCTTTGGCACTGAGCTTTTTACTCCTAAACTCCCATAAATTAAGATTTGGAGTAGAAGTACATGTTGATCGTGTCCTGATCAACTTATAATCAGATGTCTCCTCTTCCAGATCAGGAGTAGGTTCCAAACCAATGATCTCACACTACATTAGTTTAGCACCAGAACATCTGTTCTTCAACTGGTAGCTGCATACCAGTACTAATGTCCCATCATCCAGTAGGACATCTGTTTCTCCTTCTAGGAACACTCCAGCCTTGAAACTCTTCAAGGTTCACACTTGCAGATGATTATAAATATCATTGATCAGTTGACATTCATCAGCTCTAATAAACCATGCCATTATGAGTGGACTTGAGAGATTACTCGAGTATCTTTGACTCTTTAATTATAGCTGTAAGGTTCTGCCATACATTCTATTGAATATAAATAACCCTAGAATCTTTCTTTTATAATAGGGGTTGCACCAGAGGCAATGCAGCGGAAAATAGCCATACTTCAATATGCTTACTCCATGTTTTAATTGTAAGCATGACATCCACGGATTGAAAATAAATCAACCCTTCAATATGCTTGCTTCTTCAACAAGCTACATTCTAGACCCTACTCCAAAAATGAAATCCTGATCATAATCCTTAATTACAGAGATTATCTTATCAGAGTCTTCACTCCCGCATGAAGCTTTTGATTATACTCTTCTCTGTGTATAATGATTGAACAATACAATCCAAAGTCTTCACTCCTGCATGAAGTTTCTGAATTTATCTTCTTGTCCAAGCATCATTATCTTCTTTCATCAAGAAGGTACAACGGCTCTGGTCAGATTGGTCTAGTCTTACACAAATAGGTCCACCCTTAACTTTAAGGGACCATACAATATGAACACTCCTTGTTCAAACAATCTTCTACCTTCAGCACAACCATAAAATATCCCCATGGATCTCATCCAGAGACAGAGATGATGCCTGCTCCGATACCGATTGAAATTCTGGTATGATAGACTCAGGATGTCACTCACGATGTCAAGACATCTGATATGTTATCATATTAGATAAGGAAGGACATAATGATCCCCAATTTTTGAATACTCCTTAAGAAGAAGGAGTCCATGAGCACTGGGAGTCTGGGGCCATGTTAGTTCAGTCAAACATATTGTAAACTTCGTTGGTTCTGTAATAGGACAAGCTATTAAACCTGATCCTGATGTTATACACGATGTTACAACATCCAAGAATGAAAAGATAATACATTGCAGAAGATAAATAACACAGTGAATTGTTTACCCGGTTCGGTTCAACAAAACCTACTCTGGGGGTTACCAAGCCAGGAATAAGTCCACTATAATAGAATCAATTCATAGACCCTCAGCAAACCTCAAGTCTGCGATCTAATCACTTAAAACTACCTGTGATATACTTTACCTAAGACACTCCTTGGTATGAGGCCCCCCTCAATTCCCTTAATCAATCACAACCTGTGATCTTCTTAACAATAGTATTGAAGACACTCTTCAAGACACAATACTTGATCTAGCTTCACAGCTTTCAATCGAGAACATAATACTCAACTCTTAACTACAGGTTTCGAGTGAGAACAATAAATTCTCTTACCTACAGGTTTCGAGAAGGACATGACATCCATCCCACAACCTAGGTGGTCTACCTCTACAAACCCTAATGACTACATCTTTTAAATACACGGTTTGCTTACAAAACTAGGTTACAAAGGATTCTTTTTATAACCTATTCCCAATTGTACTTGGGCTCACAATCGCAACATTACTAGCTGTTACAAATCAGCAGATATCTTCTGCTAAAAGAAAAGTCTTCAATCACAAGTTTCCTAATTTATCTCCTAAATTAGAAACTGCTGAATCTTCAATATTCTAATTTGATTCTTCAATATTCTGACTTGATTCTTTTGACCTTTAAATCTGTGCCACATAGGATTACATAATATTCCATAGAATATTCTTTATCTGTTGAGTATCAAACTGAATCTTCATGTTCCAGTTCTACAGGCGCGATGTCATGACATTCCATACAACATCTTGCTTTTGTACCTGTTATGTTCTTTTATATTTGCAAGACTTATACATTCTATAACATTTTGCTGCTATTATATTTTAGCCAAACATAGATAACAATCAGCCAATAAAAACATCAACAAAAAATGATATATTTTTCGTAAATGGAAAATTTAAAATATTGTAAAGTTTTAAAACAGTTTTTAAAAATATAAATTTCAAACAAGTTTTATTTTTTTTTTAAAATTTTATTTTAAAATTGTTTGACAAAATAGTTTTTAAAAATTAAAACCTATTAAAGTCTCCCTTATTATTTAAATAAAAGTTTTAAAATATATAATTCAGAATAAAAGTTATGAAAAAAATTAGAAAATATTACCCAATAAAAAATCTTATACAAAAAAAATCTAAGAGCACATTTATAACTATATACTTCGGGATGGGTGGTGTAGCTCAGCTGACACCTGCTAGTTGAGTTAAGGGTTTTGTTAGTCTAAGGTTCAACCCTTGTCAACGACGTTTATTTGTAAACAAATTGTTGATGATTTATAAACCAACAACTTTATTAAAAAAAACTATATACTTCCACTTTCTAACAATATCAATATAAGAATAGAAAGAGTTGTCCAATAAAAAAATCATATATAAATATAATTTTTTTTAAACAATACGTTAAATCAACTCATCCTAAGAGCACTTGTATCTAATAACAAGATTATTTATATGCCTGTTAAATCTTTTGAATATTATTTTTCTTTCAATCTTTTGTATTTATCTTCAAATCAAATGAATAATTTTTTCAGTTGCATGGAAAAAATATTCTATTTAAAGGTAGAGATATTAAAATAGGCGAGCCCATGAATCGGTTCGTCCGGTCCAAAAAATTATAGGATTTGGATCTTTAATTTAGAGTCCATATTTTTAAGCGTTTTTTACATTATCATTTTTTTATTCTTATATTTTTCTTTTCTTACTTTTTTTTATTCAATTTTTTTCCTTTCATTATTCAATTTTTATAATAATTAATAAAAAGCATTAGAGGTGCACTTTTATTCCTTGTCTAAATTTCATAAATAAATATTTTAATAAATTAAATTAATATAAAATAAATATATTTATCTTTTATTTTTTATTTAAGAAAAAGTTGACTAAGATTTATTATTGTTTCCACACAAACAAAAATAAATATTTTTAATAAATAATTTTAAATTAATTTTATAAAATAATACTCTCTTTTTAATATAATTTTTAAATTATACAAATATATTAAGTTACTATTTTTAATATGTAGCTTGAGAAGTACATAAAATTAGTAAATTTAATTTATGCTAATATGATAAAAATAATATGAAATTATTAATATTAATTAAGAATTAAATTAATAAAAATAATATATTTAATTTTATATTTTTTAGATTTTTAATTGAAAAAAATAATAATTTAAAAACCTCATTGATGGTTTTTTTATTTAAAATAAAATTATTACAAGTTTTATAAATATATATTTTTATGTTAAAAAAATTATTTTAAATTTTGTCTTGGGCCTTCAAATTCGTTAGACCGGCCCTGACGAGTGTCACAGAAGCAACTTTTAAAATATTTTTTAATTAAATTAATTGTTTTAATTTGCAATGCACTTATAAGTATTTTCAAAAAAACATACTTTTTATTTTTTATAAAAATTAATTATTTTAATTTTCAATATATTAAATAAAAATATTTAATAAATAACATATATTTTTTAAACTTTTAACGAGTGACCCAGTAACACTGATTAGTATTTCCCACATTAGTTTTTCAATAACAATAAAATCAACTTTAGTGGGAGTCCATTGCAATTTAAATGCTATATTAAGAGCTAAAATATAGTAAGCAATTAAATTTTATGATGCAGCCATGCATTACATGACAAAACTCAATTATAATTCCTTGTCACCCTGATGACCAGCAGTTTTATTTACATGTACAACTATGCCATGTCAAAAAACACACTTTTCTGTTTAGATTTAGAGGCCAACGAAGAACACCTTTTTTTATGGCTATGACAATGAAATTACAAATTGTAACTTTAAGTATTTCCCATAAATAGTATGCAAGTGAGTGAAGGAAAACCCATTACAATTTTTTACCACAAAAACATTCACTATCAAAGATAAGTAACCCGTTTTCCTAGCCTCATGTTTTTCTAACATACCCAAAATTAACTTTTGATTTTGGAGTATAAATATACCTATGCAACATTTAAACCATTGTTGGGGTCAAATTCTTTTACTCATCATTTTGAAGTGTCCCCATTACCAATTGTTCTTTCTTTTTCATTAGGTTGGCCTTGGGGTTAACTTCGATACTTTTGAAGTTTAAACCCCATTTTGGTCAACTTAATTCAAAAAGAACGGATAATAAATAAATAAATAAAATGGCGAGATCACTAAACATTTTCCTTTTTTTGCTTTGTTTGGCAATTATGACTCCTTCATTGAATGCCAATATATTAGAGAGTAGTGAGTATTGGAAAGAACAACGGCCCGAGTTTGATTCATATTGGCAGGAAAGGGCTAAAATTGCAAAACAAGATAATCATGCAGCTTATTTTCCCGATCCTTTTGCAGTTTCTGGAAATTTTACCGCTTCTATCTCTGAGTGAGCATTTTACTAATTACATCATATATTTATAACACATTTCTTTCAATTTTATATCATATAAAAAAAACCACTTTTTATAATCCATACGATAAATTTTAACTTATATAAAAAAAATAACAAAATGTGATTGATATTTTTTACAAACAGAATCATAGCTGGAAAGAGCACAAGAAGGAACTTGAAGGGAGGAAAAGGAGGAGAAAAATGTTTGGCAACAAACCCCATTGACAGATGCTGGAGGTGTGACCCAAATTGGGCTAACAACCGCCAGAAGCTAGCCGACTGTGTCCAAGGCTTCGGCAGAAATACCCGTGGAGGTAAAGGCGGTCCAATCTACGTTGTCACTGATCCCTCTGACACCGAATTGTTGAACCCAAGACCCGGCACTCTCCGTCACGCTGTCACCCGTAACGGTTCCCTTTGGATCACATTCGCTCGCAGCATGATGATCACACTCCAACAAGAGCTTATCATGACAAGCGACAAGACCATTGATGGTAGAGGAGTTGATGTTTACATTGCCAATGGAGCCGGAATTACTATCCAATTTATTAAGAATGTTATCATCCATGAAATCAAGATTTACAACATTCAAGTCCGTGAAGGCGGCATGATTATAGATTCTGAGAGCCATTATGGTATCAGGACTAGGAGTGATGGTGATGGTATTTCCATCTTTGGTTCTAGTAATATCTGGATTGATCATGTTTCGATGAGAAATTGTACTGATGGTTTGATCGACGCGATCATGGGTTCGACTGCTATTACCATCTCGAATGGCCATTTCACCGACCACAACGAGGTGATGCTTTTCGGTGCTAGTGACTCGTACACCGACGACAAAATCATGCAAATCACATTGGCATTCAACCACTTTGGAAAGAGATTAGTCCAAAGAATGCCAAGAGCAAGGTTCGGTTTTGTCCATTGTGTTAACAATGACTACACTCATTGGGAAATGTATGCCATTGGTGGTAGCAGTAACCCTACCCTTATTAGTGAAGGTAACAGATTCATTGGCCCTGAAAACAAATTTGTAGGCAAGGACCAAATCAATGCTAAAGAGGTAACAAAGAGAGAATACACAGAAGAAAAAATATGGACAAGTTGGCAATGGAGATCGATCAACGACGAGTTTTTGAACGGAGCATACTTTGTAAACTCGGGACCAGAGCTAAAGGACAGGCCGTTTTCAAGGAAAGACATGATCACAGCTAAACCAGGAAGTTATGTTGGAAGGCTTACAAGGTATTCTGGAATCCTAGGATGTCGTGTTGGTCAACCTTGTTAGTTTTGGTCATTCTATTATTACTACTCATTGCTACAAATGTGGCATGACAAAGTAGAAAAAGAATGAAGAGCAATATGGAGTTTCCTAACATAGATTTTGCCTAGTAGTTTTTTTTTATTTCTTGTTTACTTTTCCTTCAGTTTTCATAAAGGAAAAGGTTACTCAAGAAATCTTTAATTTCAATGTCACAAATGTATATGCAAAAAAGGAGTGTTCAGTTTTAATGCCAATGAAAAATTTCGTTTTTATCATTTCGGACATTTTTCTTTTATATTTTTTGTCTTCTTTTTTTAATTAAATAGCATTTTAGAAAAGAAAAAAATGCATAAGGGCATAATATGATAAAATAAAAGTGTTGATGTAGAGTCACTGGTTACATTATTGCCATTGTAACTGATAAAGGTGCATAAAAACAAATCAAAACAATTAGAAGAAGAGAGAAATCTACAACATTCAATGAAATTAATAAATCTAGAAACTTAAAGAGAATTTTTGGGAATCAAGAACTTGGAACTAATGATATAAAATATCCCATAAAAAACTATGATAGAAATAAGGATTTGATAATCAATTACTGAGTAGAAATACATAAAAAAAAAAAAGAAAATACTTTTTGCAATGCGTTTGAATTTATAGGTAGAGAAAGGATTTGACAAATTGAATGTACAAAAAAAGATGAAGAGAGATTTTGACTTATGTGTCAACAGCGCGAAGAGATGGTTTTGGTGTTAAGGAGGAAGATCATAAAATTCACAAGTAAACTATCAAATGTGTTTGTTTCTTGTCAATCTATTCATTGTAATTGACTTTTACATGTCGCTCATTGATATCTTTTAATGAGGTCTCTAATTTATAAGAGCATTACTAATTTTTTTAAGGTAAATTCTTTGGTATCTATACATTTTGGTTGGGTTAAGATATCCTTAGTGATGTTTTAAAAATTGGATTTGATTGGTCAGTTCAATCCATTAGACTGAAAACTGAAGCTGAGTTTGCTTAGGCCAACCTTGAAAAATCCTTAGTGGGTCAAAATTTAAAATCCTCCTATCACAAAAAAGAATTTCTTGTTTTTTCTACGGTCATACACACTTCTAATTTCTATCACACCATTATAGTTTTTTTTCTTTCAACCACACTCCATCATCATCACGTCTCCTCTTACATAATCACATGTCCGACTGAATATTGGTTGTTATTCAACTCAATATTTTTTTTCGTTTTTCAATCGTGACTTGTTTTTTCGTCGTTCAACTCGCATTCACATACTTTTATTCATTCAGTTAAGTATATTATTTTGTTTAGTTTTGATAATTCAATCCTATTTAATTTAGGTATTATGAATTATTTGAATTTTAATTTTGGTATTTTGTTCTATTATTTTAATTAGGTTTGAATTGATTTAACTTATTTTATTATCATTTTTTATTTTGTTCAAATTGTTCTTAAATAAAGGTTAATTATGTTATTTTATTACTTGTAGCATTGATTTTGTTGTATTATGTTTATAATGGATTTTTGAGATATTTATTTTATTATTTTGTGAACATATGATTGTGTATAATATTTTTAAGAAATTTAATTTCATATTATTAATTCATTTAATAAACAGTTCGAATGTAGGTTTGACTAGTAGAACCAATTTAATCTTAAATTAAAAGTTTTATTGATTTGATCGCCAGTTCGATTTTGAAAATATGGACCTTTAATGTAAATAAATTTAAAATTTAAAATTCTTTTAAGATAAAATAAAATAAAAATATGACATAGCATTAAATATTATTATGTTATTGGATGAATGTACTCGTAGCCAATTAAATTC
The DNA here is from genome assembly GCF_029867415.1 of Vicia villosa. Classification (NCBI taxonomy): domain Eukaryota; kingdom Viridiplantae; phylum Streptophyta; class Magnoliopsida; order Fabales; family Fabaceae; genus Vicia; species Vicia villosa. Next base: position 135,441 of record NW_026705812.1, on the reverse strand, counting down.
AAGAGTACTATATTATTTACTTTATTTAATGCAGATTATCTATACTAAGCTCCTCCCATAACAAAGAGATGGACTCTAGCGATATTATTCCCTAACAAATATTAACTACAATTGTGTATGTGCAGACTTATCATGAAAAAGAGTAAGGCCGCGTTAAACTTCTCCCGATGAGATTGATTGTGATCTTCTACATAAATGCCTATATTGAGAAGGAGTATGACCAAGTTAAACTTCTTCCATAACAAAGGCAACACGCCTCTGTGGAACCTTGTTTTGTAGGTTACCTCTAGGTGACAGGCCTTTAGTAAAGAAAATATCTTTTGATGATGATAATTGAATATCGAATAATGACAAATGAAGCATAAGTGGTTAAAGCGGTTAAAGATGCAAACCAAACTATTAATATTTGATGGACTTGACTCTCTAATAATTCTAACTAAATGAAATCTAACTCAAGCCTCATCTCAAGTAAACTCAAGCAAATGTCTACAAGAAAGAAACATCTGACAAGTCTTGAAGTATATGAAAGTATGTGAAAGTTTGCCTCGACACGCCTAAGTGAACACATTGTAAAGCATAAGGGCATTGTCGTAAAAGTACATGTCTAAAGAGCACACACATAAAAAAAATTCAAACTTATTTTCCAAAAAAAAAACATTGTGAAAAACACTTTGAAGTCATGCCAGATAAATTATAAGTTGTCAAAATAGCTTTGGGAATTTTTTTGTCTCTGACCAATCTATTGGCAGTTTGACACCTTATCCCAATCGATTAGGAAAGTTCAAAAATGTGTCCTAAGTGATTAAGACAACATCTTAATGATGTGCAACAACTAAATATATTTTCCTTTCATTTTGAGCTTGAAAATCGATTAACTTAGGGTAACCAATCAATTGGAAATATGTATCGATCGATTGGCAAGTCTTAAAAAGGCTTGATAATCGACTAATTTAGGGTAACCAATTGATTGGCAATATGTACCGATCGATTATAAAATCTTAAAAAGGCTTAAAATCATTTCCTTTTTTTGTGCCAACTTTTGGCCTATAAATAGAGGTCCATTTCCAATTTTTTTTTCACATTAAGAAATGTGGTTATCACTTCTCATTTCTCTCTCTAAATATCTTATTGTTTAATTTCTCACACTAAAAGTTTAGCCGATGTTCTATTCGAGAAAGTTCTTTTGTGAATGAGGAAAATGTATTTCTAGAAGGTTAGATTTTTAAGTTCACCAAGGAAATTTTATTTATACATTGGTTGAACATTTTACCCACTTAGGGATTGTTTGTTTTGGTTCGAAGCTAAGCCCACAAAAAACCTAGGTTTGGGATTTGCGTGATCAAGTCTCTCGATTAGGTTTGAGATCAGCTTGTGGTAAAATCTCATAGGTTATTGGTTAGCCCGTCATAAAAACAAGTTTAAGTTAAAGCTTAGTCTGATGTTGATGACCTAAGTCCAATTCGGATAAACCAAACCCCTCCACTAATTCAAGAAATTCGAACTCCTCCAACAACAACAACACTGACATAAATTTCTTTAATGATAGCGACTTCGCCCTCTCTAAAGAATAATACCAATACTTGGTAAGTCTTTTAAAGTCTTCCTGATAATAATCCTCTAATAACATAAAACAGGTTGATGTAGACTCCAACAATCATGTCATTTCAAGCATAAACAAATTGTGTAATATCCTTACCTTACCTTCTATTCCGATACTAGATTCGTGTGCTAGCGATCATGTTTTCCACAATTACATTTTTTCAAAACTATTTTCAAAATAAAACCTATTGATGTATGTTTTTCAAATGGTACTACTTTACTTCCTCACTATCGGCACACAATTCAATTTTCAACTCATTTTATCTTAATCAATGTGTTTTTCTTACCCTAGTTCCACTTAAAACTAATGTCTATATCATAATTTACTAAATAATTGAATCGTCAACTCACTTTCTCCTCTAATTCTTGTTATATTCAGGACCAGCTTACCAAGAAGATGATTCAATATGTTATACTTCTCAACAACCTATACGTTCTCGAACAATCTCCAAAGGGCCACAATTCCATCCACTCTCATCCATCTACTAATAATAATAAGGTTATCATTAACTGATCGGTAAAATAGCAAGTGTATTATTTTGCCTCTGTAGTAATAATAGGGAAATTCCACGAATGTCGATCTCAAGGACTGCACGTTACTATCGAGTTTAAATAATGGTTCAATTAAACAAAAAACTATATTTGGAGTTTTGTTTGCAAATCGTGACTAAAAATAATTAAATTAAGCAGAAAAGTAAATTGGCTTTTTGACAGATATGAGTATTATGCTAGGGTAAAGTGTGTGATTGTTCCTGTCATAACCTTGGATTTATATCTCTTCAACAAGTTCATAACCTTTAATTACCGCCCTTTAGATTATTTTCCCCTAAGTCCTTAGTGGGAAAACCTTTGAACATTCATCCTAAATCCTAAGTCCTTAGAGAATTATGATGAAATCAAGCCTTTATGTTATCAAGAGTTAACCGGTAACTATAGGGTATCCCTAGTCCTAGGTGATATCTACTATAGTCTAATCGTACAAAAACATTAACAACCGCTGTCCAGCTGGTTGTTAACCGTAAATCAATCTTGTTGGTCCGACAAAGAAAGCATAAAAACCTTGTACAATTAAATTAAATAAGAAAACAAATCTATTGATGAACTCAGGAATTCAAAATCATTACAGAATCAAATCAGGGACACCCCCTAGCATTAGGGTTTAGTTACTCATATTGTTCAAAGAAAACAAAATATAAAATAGAGACATTACAAGAATTGAGATGAAAGTTGATCTTCAATCGCTTCCGTTCATGAAAACCTTCTTCTTTCCCAAACCCTTGTTTTCTCCAATCTTCAATCTTGTATCTTCTCTCGGTCTAAAAGTCCCCTTTTTCATCATTAAAACTCTTCTATATAGTGCATACTCACTTAGGTTGGTTGGAAGTACCCAAAATGCCCCCACAGCTTAACCCATGGAAAAAATATGAAAAAATCATAAAATCAGCGTCACATGCTGACACGGGCCGTGTCAGCCAACACAGGCACCCGTGTCAGACTTCTATCATCTTAAAACTTATTTTTTTCTCCCAGGCCTCCTAACACGGGTGCCCGTGTCAGGTAACATGGCCCGTGTCACCCCATAACTTCATATTTTGGCTTTGAGTTCTTCATCAAAGTTGTAGCCCTTTTCGTTAGCGAAATTTTGCCACCGGAGCCGCGTCAATCGGAGTTACGAAGCTCTAGTTATGATCAAAATACTACACACCTGTCACGATGAGAAACATGCTGAAAATTTCCAAATCTCACACTTGCTAACACGAGTCGTGTCAGCCCCGTGACTTTCATCTCTGTCGAATTTTCTTGGCCACACTTCATCCTAACACGGCCTATTTCAGGTGACACAAGTGGTCATGTCAAGCTTCATGTAGCATGATTTTTCACTTTCTTCGAAACTCCCCTTTTTGTACTTTTTTGCATTGATTTTTCTCGATTTATTCCTTTGAGCCTGCAAACAGTACAATACACAACCAAAGCATAAAATGTAGAAGAATGAAGCAAAACGCTTGACAATATAAAGCAAAGATGACTAAAATCAACAATAAATAAGCGTGTAAAAACCACTGATCAAACTCCCCCAAACTTAAACCGTTGCTTGACCTCAAGCGACAATTACAAGAGAAAATGAACATCACAGCATACCGGTACTCATACGTGAGATATCCGTTTGTATTAGTCAAGAAACAGTTGGTCCGGTATTCACATGACGCGACGAGTTTCTGCTAGAACATTAAACCTTAAGCTCCCCTTTCGGATACCTCTCCAACTATGCTTTGCACTTAAGTCTCCTTCCGATTTTCCTCCTCTTTCATTCGGACAATCACATTAAGGCATTGCATTTCTTATAATGATCATCACATGCATGAGACGAATCAAGGCTTTTTATTTTCTTTTTCTGGCACCAAACGAGCAACATTTGCTACTTTTAATTACCGATGAAATTTTCAAACTTTGCAGTTATATATTGTCCTTTTGGACGACGTTTGGGGATCAATCTCCTTTGGGCTGAATAACCGGGTGAGGGTTACCCAACTTAGCGAGCCGATTTCCTTTTACCGCCTTTTCATCATTTGGTGCCAACTTTATATCTCTTTTTTTTTACCAGTCATCATGCAAGTGAATTTGAATTATGCCAGACTGTATCGATAAACTACTCGAGAAGTACTTCTCAGGAGACAAGCACTATGGTGCAAATCTACACGTTAGACTCGTATCTCTTTTAGGGAACCAAGGGTGTTTAAACAAACCTCTTCTTGTCACATTATTCCGAACTTTCTGTCCTCAAACAATCCTCGCTTCATCTCTATATACTATTCCCGATCGCTCTTTAGGATCAAAAACTTCTTCAACAAAAATTAAAATTTCGGTCAAAATTTGGGAAGAACTAACTTTATGGTTTCAAATCATACTAATAACATAAAAATAAAATGCAAAGAGAAGAGCCTCCCCCAAACTTGAACTAAACATTGGCCTCAATGTTTCAGAACGAGCCTGAGAGAGGTGACTCACAGAGGGTAATGCACTCTAATGATCACTTCCAAGCTTTCACCAGAGACGTCCTCTTTTATTTCCTGAAAATAAAATAAACAAACAGAGAAATTAATTATTAAAACCGTGGGTTGACTCCCACGAAGCGCTTCGTTTAACGTCGCATGGCTCGACGATCCATTCCCCTTGTTAGGGTGGCATATATGACACAAAGAACACATCATCTTTTTTCTTTCTTTTGTTTGGTAGCAATCCCATGAACTTAAAGTACCGATGATGTTGCTCCCAAATCCTTTTCAGCTTGATTTTATTGAACAAGGCATAAATGTCTTCCAATACTTTGTCAATTTCTTGTCTTTCATCTGCCTTGTTGTAAAAATAGTTTTTGGGGATACTCTTTTGTTGAAAATTTTCTTGTTGGATGTCCACATCTTCACAAATTGTTAAATTTGTGGTTTTATCCAAAACTCGATCATCTTCAAGTTTCCTTATTTCTTCTTCCCCATATTTCTTTTTTACCTCAAATTCTTCTATTCTTACTGCATCCTCTTCATCTGATGTTAAGCATTTTTCTTCTGGTTCCACATACTCTTCTTCCAACTGTAACTTTCTCCAAATAAACCTATCTGGATAAAAGTTAGCTTCCTTACATTCATTCATAAGGATTCTTACCTCCCTCTTATATGCTTTGAAAATTTTAGTCGCCTCTTCCAAGGTGACTCCTGAATCAGGCGACCAACATGCAGGAGATACAGGTGGCAATGTATCAAAACAATACATAGCTACAAAACTCAGACAATTTGTTAGTAGCAAAGTATAGAAGAATTCATGAAGCAAAAATAATCAACCTTTTTTTTTCTTTTTTTTTTATAATAAAATCAAATTCAAATAAACAAAAACTTAAAACAAAATTTTAGATGACGAGCAATAAAATTTCAATTGAACTAAAATTAAAACTTTATATTTTGGCAGTCCCCGGCAACGGCGCCAAAAACTTGATCGATAAAATAGCAAGTGTACTATTTTGCCTCTGTAGTAATAATAGGGAAATTCCCCGAATGTCGATCTCAAGGACTGCACGTTACTATCGAGTTTAAATAATGGTTCAATTAAACAAAAAACTATATTTGGAGTTTTGTTTGCAAATTGTGACCAAAAATAATTAAATTAAGCAGAAAAGTAAATTGGCTTTTTGACAAATATGAGTATTATGCTAGGGTAAAGTGTGTCATTGTTCCTGTAATAACCTTGGATTTAGATCTCTTCAACAAGTTCATAAGCTTTAATTACCGCCCTTTAGATTATTTTCCTCTAAGTCCTTAGTGGGAAAACCTTTGAACATTCATCCTAAATCCTAAGTCCTTAGAGAATTATGATGAAATCAAGCCTTTATGTTATCAAGAGTTAACCGGTAACTATAGGGTATCCATAGTCCTAGGTGATATCTACTATAGTCTAATCATACAAAAACCTTAACAACCGCTGTCCAGCTGGTTGTTAACCGTAAATCAATCTAGTTGTCCGACAAAGAAAGCATAAAAACCTTGTACAATTAAATTAAATAAGAAAACAAATCTATTGATGAACTCAGGAATTCAAAATCATTACAGAATCAAATCAGGTTCACCCCCTAGCATTAGGGTTTAGTTACTCATATTGTTCAAAGAAAACAAAATATAAAATAGAGACATTACAAGAATTGAGATGAAAGTTGATCTTCAATCGCTTCCGTTCATGAAAACCTTCTTCTTTCCCAAACCCTTGTTTTCTCCAATCTTCAATCTTGTATCTTCTCTCGGTCAAAAAGTCCCCTTTTTCAACATTAAAACTCTTCTATATAGTGCATACTCACTTAGGTTGGTTGGAAGTACCCAAAATGCCCCCACAGCTTAACCCATGGAAAAAATATGAAAAAAATCATAAAATCAGCGTCACATGCTGACACGGGCCGTGTCAGCCAACACGGGCACCCGTGTCAGACTTCTGTCATCTTAAAACTTATTTTTTTCTCCCAGGCCTCCTGACACGGGTGCCCGTGTCAGGTAAAACGGCCCGTGTCAGCCCATAACTTCATATTTTGGCTTTGAGTTCTTCATCAAAGTTGTATCCCTTTTCGTTAGCGAAATTTTGCCACCGGAACCGCGTCAATCGGAGTTACGAAGCTCTAGTTATGATCAAAATACTATACACCTGTCACGATGAGAAACATGCTGAAAATTTCCAAATCTCACACTTGCTAACACGAGTCGTGTCAGCCCCGTGACTTTCATCTCTGTTGAATTTTCTTGGCCACACTTCATCCTAACACGGCCTATTTCAGGTGACACAAGTGGTCATGTCAAGCTTCATGTAGCATGATTTTTCACTTCCTTCGAAACTCCCCTTTTTGTACTTTTTTGCATTGATTTTTCTCGATTTATTCCTTTGAGCCTGCAAACAGTACAATACACAACCAAAGCATAAAATGTAGAAGAATGAAGCAAAACGCTTGACAATATAAAGCAAAGATGACTAAAATCAACGGTAAATAAGCGTGTAAAAACCACCGATCAAACTCCCCCAAACTTAAACCGTTGCTTGACCTCAAGCGACAATTACAAGAGAAAATGAACATCACAGCATACCGGTACTCATACGTGAGATATCCGTTTGTATTGGTCAAGAAACAGTTGGTCCGGTATTCACATGACGCGACGAGTTTCTGCTAGAACATTAAACCTTAAGCTCCCCTTTCGGATACCTCTCCAACTATGCTTTGCACTTAAGTCTCTTTCCGATTTTCCTCCTCTTTCATTCGGACAATCACATTAAGGCATTGCATTTCTTATAATGATCATCACATGCATGAGACGAATCAAGGCTTTTTATTTTCTTTTTCTGGCACCAAACGAGCAACATTTGCTACTTTTAATTACCGATGAAATTTTCAAACTTTGCAGTTATATATTGTCCTTTTGGACGACGTTTGGGGATCAATCTCCTTTGGGCTGAATAACCGGGTGAGGGTTACCCAACTTAGCGAGCCGATTTCCTTTTACCGCCTTTTCATCATTTGGTGCCAACTTTATATCTCTTTTTTTTTACCAGTCATCATGCAAGTGAATCTGAATTATGCCAGACTGTATCGATAAACTACTCGAGAAGTACTTCTCAGGAGACAAGCACTATGGTGCAAATATACACGTTAGACTCGTATCTATTTTAGGGAACCAAGGGTGTTTAAACAAACCTCTTCTTGTCACATTATTCCGAACTTTCTGTCCTCAAACAATCCTCGCTTCATCTCTATATACTATTCCCGATCGCTCTTTAGGATCAAAAACTTCTTCAACAAAAATTAAAATTTCGGTCAAAATTTGGGAAGAACTCACTTTATGGTTTCACATCATACTAATAACATAAAAATAAAATGCAAAGAGAAGAGCCTCCCCCAAACTTGAACTAAACATTGGCCTCAATGTTTCAGAACGAGCCTGAGAGAGGTGACTCACATAGGGTAATGCACTCTAATGATCACTTCCAAGCTTTCACCAGAGACGTCCTCTTTTATTTCCTGAAAATAAAATAAACAAACAGAGAAATTAATTATTAAAACCGTGGGTTGCCTCCCACGAAGCGCTTCGTTTAACGTCGCATGGCTCGGCGATCCATTCCCCTTGTTAGGGTGGCATATATGACACAAAGAACACATCATCTTTTTTCTTTCTTTTGTTTGGTAGCAATCCCATGAACTTAAAGTACCGATGATGTTGCTCCCAAATCATTTTCAGCTTGATTTAATTGAACAAGGCATAAATGTCTTCCAATAATTTGTCAATTTCTTGTCTTTCATCTGCCTTGTTGTAAAAATAGTTTTTGGGGATACTCTTTTGTTGAAAATTTTCTTGTTGGATGTCCACATCTTCACAAATTGTTAAATTTGTGGTTTTATCCAAAACTCGATCATCTTCAAGTTTCCTTATTTCTTCTTCCCCATATTTCTTTTTTACCTCAAATTCTTCTATTCTTACTGCATCCTCTTCATCTGATGTTAAGCATTTTTCTTCTGGTTCCACATACTGTTCTTCCAACTGTAACTTTCTCCAAATAAAACTATCTGGATAAAAGTTAGCTTCCTTACATTCATTCATAAGGATTCTTACCTCCCTCTTATATGCTTTGAAAATTTTAGTCGCCTCTTCCAAGGTGACTCCTGAATCAGGCGACCAACATGCAGGAGATACAGGTGGCAATGTATCAAAACAATACATAGCTACAAAACTCAGACAATTTGTTAATAGCAAAGTATAGAAGAATTCATGAAGCAAAAATAATCAACCTTTTTTTTCTTTTTTTTTATAATAAAATCAAATTCAAATAAACAAAAACTTAAAACAAAATTTTAGCTGACGAACAATAAAATTTCAATTGAACTAAAATTAAAACTCTATATTTTGGCAGTCCCCGGCAACGGCGCCAAAAACTTGATCGGTAAAATAGCAAGTGTACTATTTTGCCTCTGTAGTAATAATAGGGAAATTCCCCGAATGTCGATCTTAAGGACTGCACGTTACTATCGAGTTTAAATAATGGTTCAATTAAACAAAAAAACTATATTTGGAGTTTTGTTTGCAAATTGTGACTAAAAATAATTAAATTAAGCAGAAAAGTAAATTGGCTTTTTGACAAATATGAGTATTATGCTAGGGTAAAGTGTGTGATTGTTCCTGTAATAACCTTGGATTTAGATCTCTTCAACAAGTTCATAACCTTTAATTACCGCCCTTTAGATTATTTTCCCACAAGTCCTTAGTGGGAAAACCTTTGAACATTCATCCTAAATCCTAAGTCCTTAGAGAATTATGATGAAATCAAGCCTTTATGTTATCAAGAGTTAACCGGTAACTATAGGGTATCCCTAGTCCTAGGTGATATCTACTATAGTCTAATCGTACAAAAACATTAACAACCGCTGTCCAGCTGGTTGTTAACCGTAAATCAATCTTGTTGGTCCGACAAAGAAAGCATAAAAACCTTGTACAATTAAATTAAATAAGAAAACAAATCTATTGATGAACTCAGGAATTCAAAATCATTACAGAATCAAATCAGGGACACCCCCTAGCATTAGTGGTTAGTTACTCATATTGTTCAAAGAAAAGAAAATATAAAATAGAGACATTACAAGAATTGAGATGAAAGTTGATCTTCAATCGCTTCCGTTCATGAAAACCTTCTTCTTTCCCAAACCCTTGTTTTCTCCAATCTTCAATCTTGTATCTTCTCTCGGTCAAAAAGTCCCCTTTTTCATCATTAAAACTCTTCTATATAGTGCATACTCACTTAGGTTGGTTGGAAGTACCCAAAATGCCCCCACAGCTTAACCCATGGAAAAAATATGAAAAAATCATAAAATCAGCGTCACATGCTAACACGGGCCGTGTCAGCCAACACGGGCACTCGTGTCAGACTTCTGTCATCTTAAAACTTATTTTTTTCTCCCAGGCCTCCTGACATGGGTGCCCGTGTCAGGTAACACGGCCCGTGTCAGCCCATAACTTCATATTTTGGCTTTGAGTTCTTCATCAAAGTTGTAGCCCTTTTCGTTAGCGAAATTTTGCCACCGGAACCGCGTCAATCGGAGTTACGAAGCTCTAGTTATGATCAAAATACTACACACCTGTCACGATGAGAAACATGCTAAAAATTTCCAAATCTCACACTTGCTAACACGAGTCGTGTTAGCCCCGTGACTTTCATCTCTGTTGAATTTTCTTGGCCACACTTCATCCTAACACGGCCTATTTCAGGTGACACAAGTGGTCATGTCAAGCTTCATGTAGCATGATTTTTCACTTCCTTTGAAACTCCCCTTTTTGTACTTTTTTGCATTGATTTTTCTCGATTTATTCCTTTGAGCCTGCAAACAGTACAATACACAACCAAAGCATAAAATGTAGTAGAATGAAGCAAAACGCTTGACAATATAAAGCAAAGATGACTAAAATCAACGGTAAATAAGCGTGTAAAAACCACCGATCAAACTCCCCCAAACTTAAACCGTTGCTTGACCTCAAGCGACAATTACAAGAGAAAATGAACATCACAGCATACCGGTACTCATACGTGAGATATCCGTTTGTATTGGTCAAGAAACAGTTGGTCCGGTATTCACATGACGCGACGAGTTTCTGCTAGAACATTAAACCTTAAGCTCCCCTTTCGGATACCTCTCCAACTATGCTTTGCACTTAAGTCTCTTTCCGATTTTCCTCCTCTTTCATTCGGACAATCACATTAAGGCATTGCATTTCTTATAATGATCATCACATGCATGAGACGAATCAAGGCTTTTTATTTTCTTTTTCTGGCACCAAACGAGCAACATTTGCTACTTTTAATTACCGATGAAATTTTCAAACTTTGCAGTTATATATTGTCCTTTTGGACGACGTTTGGGGATCAATCTCCTTTGGGCTGAATAACCGGGTGAGGGTTACCCAACTTAGCGAGCCGATTTCCTTTTACCGCCTTTCATCATTTGGTGCCAACTTTATATCTCTTTTTTTTTTACCAGTCATCATGCAAGTGAATCTGAATTATGCCAGACTGTATCGATAAACTACTCGAGAAGTACTTCTCAGGAGACAAGCACTATGGTGCAAATCTACACGTTAGACTCGTATCTCTTTTAGGGAACCAAGGGTGTTTAAACAAACCTCTTCTTGTCACATTATTCCGAACTTTCTGTCCTCAAACAATCCTCGCTTCATCTCTATATACTATTCCCGATCGCTCTTTAGGATCAAAAACTTCTTCAACAAAAATTAAAATTTCGGTCAAAATTTGGGAAGAACTCACTTTATGGTTTCACATCATACTAATAACATAAAAATAAAATGCAAAGAGAAGAGCCTCCCCCAAACTTGAACTAAACATTGGCCTCAATGTTTCAGAACGAGCCTGAGAGAGGTGACTCACATAGGGTAATGCACTCTAATGATCACTTCCAAGCTTTCACCAGAGACGTCCTCTTTTATTTCCTGAAAATAAAATAAACAAACAGAGAAATTAATTATTAAAACCGTGGGTTGCCTCCCACGAAGCGCTTCGTTTAACGTCGCATGGCTCGGCGATCCATTCCCCTTGTTAGGGTGGCATATATGACACAAAGAACACATCATCTTTTTTCTTTCTTTTGTTTGGTACCAATCCCATGAACTTAAAGTACCGATGATGTTGCTCCCAAATCATTTTCAGCTTGATTTTATTGAACAAGGCATAAATGTCTTCCAATAATTTGTCAATTTCTTGTCTTTCATCTGCCTTGTTGTAAAAATAGTTTTTGGGGATACTCTTTTGTTGAAAATTTTCTTGTTGGATGTCCACATCTTCACAAATTGTTAAATTTGTGGTTTTATCCAAAACTCGATCATCTTCAAGTTTCCTTATTTCTTCTTCCCCATATTTCTTTTTTACCCCAAATTCTTCTATTCTTACTGCATCCTCTTCATCTGATGTTAAGCATTTTTCTTCTGGTTCCACATACTGTTCTTCCAACTGTAACTTTCTCCAAATAAAACTATCTGGATAAAAGTTAGCTTCCTTACATTCATTCATAAGGATTCTTACCTCCCTCTTATATGCTTTGAAAATTTTAGTCGCCTCTTCCAAGGTGACTCCTGAATCAGGCGACCAACATGCAGGAGATACAGGTGGCAATGTATCAAAACAATACATAGCTACAAAACTCAGACAATTTGTTAGTAGCAAAGTATAGAAGAATTCATGAAGCAAAAATAATCAACCTTTTTTTTCTTTTTTTTTATAATAAAATCAAATTCAAATAAACAAAAACTTAAAACAAAATTTTAGCTGACGAGCAATAAAATTTCAATTGAACTAAAATTAAAACTCTATATTTTGGCAGTCCCCGGCAACGGCGCCAAAAACTTGATCGGTAAAATAGCAAGTGTACTATTTTGCCTCTGTAGTAATAATAGGGAAATTCCCCGAATGTCGATCTCAAGGACTGCACGTTACTATCGAGTTTAAATAATGGTTCAATTAAACAAAAAAACTATATTTGGAGTTTTGTTTGCAAATTGTGACTAAAAATAATTAAATTAAGCAGAAAAGTAAATTGGCTTTTTGACAAATATGAGTATTATGCTAGGGTAAAGTGTGTGATTGTTCCTGTAATAACCTTGGATTTAGATCTCTTCAACAAGTTCATAACCTTTAATTACCGCCCTTTAGATTATTTTCCCACAAGTCCTTAGTGGGAAAACCTTTGAACATTCATCCTAAATCCTAAGTCCTTAGAGAATTATGATGAAATCAAGCCTTTATGTTATCAAGAGTTAACCGGTAACTATAGGGTATCCCTAGTCCTAGGTGATATCTACTATAGTCTAATCGTACAAAAACATTAACAACCGCTGTCCAGCTGGTTGTTAACCGTAAATCAATCTTGTTGGTCCGACAAAGAAAGCATAAAAACCTTGTACAATTAAATTAAATAAGAAAACAAATCTATTGATGAACTCAGGAATTCAAAATCATTACAGAATCAAATCAGGGACACCCCCTAGCATTAGTGGTTAGTTACTCATATTGTTCAAAGAAAACAAAATATAAAATAGAGACATTACAAGAGTTGAGATGAAAGTTGATCTTCAATCGCTTCCGTTCATGAAAACCTTCTTCTTTCCCAAACCCTTGTTTTCTCCAATCTTCAATCTTGTATCTTCTCTCGGTCAAAAAGTCCCCTTTTTCATCATTAAAACTCTTCTATATAGTGCATACTCACTTAGGTTGGTTGGAAGTACCCAAAATGCCCCCACAGCTTAACCCATGGAAAAAATATGAAAAAATCATAAAATCAGCGTCACATGCTAACACGGGCCGTGTCAGCCAACACGGGCACTCGTGTCAGACTTCTGTCATCTTAAAACTTATTTTTTTCTCCCAGGCCTCCTGACATGGGTGCCCGTGTCAGGTAACACGGCCCGTGTCAGCCCATAACTTCATATTTTGGCTTTGAGTTCTTCATCAAAGTTGTAGCCCTTTTCGTTAGCGAAATTTTGCCACCGGAACCGCGTTAATCGGAGTTACGAAGCTCTAGTTATGATCAAAATACTACACACCTGTCACGATGAGAAACATGCTAAAAATTTCCAAATCTCACACTTGCTAACACGAGTCGTGTCAGCCCCGTGACTTTCATCTCTGTTGAATTTTCTTGGCCACACTTCATCCTAACACGGCCTATTTCAGGTGACACAAGTGGTCATGTCAAGCTTCATGTAGCATGATTTTTCACTTCCTTTGAAACTCCCCTTTTTGTACTTTTTTGCATTGATTTTTCTCGATTTATTCCTTTGAGCCTGCAAACAGTACAATACACAACCAAAGCATAAAATGTAGAAGAATGAAGCAAAACGCTTGACAATATAAAGCAAAGATGACTAAAATCAACGGTAAATAAGCGTGTAAAAACCACCGATCAAACTCCCCCAAACTTAAACCGTTGCTTGACCTCAAGCGACAATTAAAAGAGAAAATGAACATCACAGCATACCGGTACTCATACGTGAGATATCCGTTTGTATTGGTCAAGAAACAGTTGGTCCGGTATTCACATGACGCGACGAGTTTCTGCTAGAACATTAAACCTTAAGCTCCCCTTTCGGATACCTCTCCAACTATGCTTTGCACTTAAGTCTCTTTCCGATTTTCCTCCTCTTTCATTCGGACAATCACATTAAGGCATTGCATTTCTTATAATGATCATCACATGCATGAGACGAATCAAGGCTTTTTATTTTCTTTTTCTGGCACCAAACGAGCAACATTTGCTACTTTTAATTACCGATGAAATTTTCAAACTTTGCAGTTATATATTGTCCTTTTGGACGACGTTTGGGGATCAATCTCCTTTGGGCTGAATAACCGGGTGAGGGTTACCCAACTTAGCGAGCCGATTTCCTTTTACCGCCTTTCATCATTTGGTGCCAACTTTATATCTCTTTTTTTTTTACCAGTCATCATGCAAGTGAATCTGAATTATGCCAGACTGTATCGATAAACTACTCGAGAAGTACTTCTCAGGAGACAAGCACTATGGTGCAAATCTACACGTTAGACTCGTATCTCTTTTAGGGAACCAAGGGTGTTTAAACAAACCTCTTCTTGTCACATTATTCCGAACTTTCTGTCCTCAAACAATCCTCGCTTCATCTCTATATACTATTCCCGATCGCTCTTTAGGATCAAAAACTTCTTCAACAAAAATTAAAATTTCGGTCAAAATTTGGGAAGAACTCACTTTATGGTTTCACATCATACTAATAACATAAAAATAAAACGCAAAGAGAAGAGCCTCCCCCAAACTTGAACTAAACATTGGCCTCAATGTTTCAGAACGAGCCTGAGAGAGGTGACTCACATAGGGTAATGCACTCTAATGATCACTTCCAAGCTTTCACCAGAGACGTCCTCTTTTATTTCCTGAAAATAAAATAAACAAACAGAGAAATTAATTATTAAAACCGTGGGTTGCCTCCCACGAAGCGCTTCGTTTAACGTCGCATGGCTCGGCGATCCATTCCCCTTGTTAGGGTGGCATATATGACACAAAGAACACATCATCTTTTTTCTTTCTTTTGTTTGGTAGCAATCCCATGAACTTAAAGTACCGATGATGTTGCTCCCAAATCATTTTCAGCTTGATTTTATTGAACAAGGCATAAATGTCTTCCAATAATTTGTCAATTTCTTGTCTTTCATCTGCCTTGTTGTAAAAATAGTTTTTGGGGATACTCTTTTGTTGAAAATTTTCTTGTTGGATGTCCACATCTTCACAAATTGTTAAATTTGTGGTTTTATCCAAAACTCGATCATCTTCAAGTTTCCTTATTTCTTCTTCCCCATATTTCTTTTTTACCCCAAATTCTTCTATTCTTACTGCATCCTCTTCATCTGATGTTAAGCATTTTTCTTCTGGTTCCACATACTGTTCTTCCAACTGTAACTTTCTCCAAATAAAACTATCTGGATAAAAGTTAGCTTCCTTACATTCATTCATAAGGATTCTTACCTCCCTCTTATATGCTTTGAAAATTTTAGTCGCCTCTTCCAAGGTGACTCCTGAATCAGGCGACCAACATGCAGGAGATACAGGTGGCAATGTATCAAAACAATACATAGCTACAAAACTCAGACAATTTGTTAGTAGCAAAGTATAGAAGAATTCATGAAGCAAAAATAATCAACCTTTTTTTTCTTTTTTTTTATAATAAAATCAAATTCAAATAAACAAAAACTTAAAACAAAATTTTAGCTGACGAGCAATAAAATTTCAATTGAACTAAAATTAAAACTCTATATTTTGGCAGTCCCCGGCAACGGCGCCAAAAACTTGATCGGTAAAATAGCAAGTGTACTATTTTGCCTCTGTAGTAATAATAGGGAAATTCCCCGAATGTCGATCTCAAGGACTGCACGTTACTATCGAGTTTAAATAATGGTTCAATTAAACAAAAAAACTATATTTGGAGTTTTGTTTGCAAATTGTGACTAAAAATAATTAAATTAAGCAGAAAAGTAAATTGGCTTTTTGACAAATATGAGTATTATGCTAGGGTAAAGTGTGTGATTGTTCCTGTAATAACCTTGGATTTAGATCTCTTCAACAAGTTCATAACCTTTAATTACCGCCCTTTAGATTATTTTCCCACAAGTCCTTAGTGGGAAAACCTTTGAACATTCATCCTAAATCCTAAGTCCTTAGAGAATTATGATGAAATCAAGCCTTTATGTTATCAAGAGTTAACCGGTAACTATAGGGTATCCCTAGTCCTAGGTGATATCTACTATAGTCTAATCGTACAAAAACATTAACAACCGCTGTCCAGCTGGTTGTTAACCGTAAATCAATCTTGTTGGTCCGACAAAGAAAACATAAAAACCTTGTACAATTAAATTAAATTAGAAAACAAATCTATTGATGAACTCAGGAATTCAAAATCATTGCAGAATCAAATCAGGGACACCCCCTAGCATTAGTGGTTAGTTACTCATATTGTTCAAAGAAAACAAAATATAAAATAGAGACATTACAAGAATTGAGATGAAAGTTGATCTTCAATCGCTTCCGTTCATGAAAACCTTCTTCTTTCCCAAACCCTTGTTTTCTCCAATCTTCAATCTTGTATCTTCTCTCGGTCAAAAAGTCCCCTTTTTCATCATTAAAACTCTTCTATATAGTGCATACTCACTTAGGTTGGTTGGAAGTACCCAAAATGCCCCCACAGCTTAACCCATGGAAAAAATATGAAAAAATCATAAAATCAGCGTCACATGCTAACACGGGCCGTGTCAGACTTCTGTCATCTTAAAACTTATTTTTTTCTCCCAGGCCTCCTGACACGGGTGCCCGTGTCAGGTAACACGGCCCGTGTCAGCCCATAACTTCATATTTTGGCTTTGAGTTCTTCATCAAAGTTGTAGCCCTTTTCGTTAGCAAAATTTTGCCACCGGAACCGCGTCAATCGGAGTTACGAAGCTCTAGTTATGATCAAAATACTACACACCTGTCACGATGAGAAACATGCTAAAAATTTCCAAATCTCACACTTGCTAACACGAGTCGTGTCAGCCCCGTGACTTTCATCTCTGTTGAATTTTCTTGGCCACACTTCATCCTAACACGGCCTATTTCAGGTGACACAAGTGGTCATGTCAAGCTTCATGTAGCATGATTTTTCACTTTCTTCGAAACTCCCCTTTTTGTACTTTTTTGCATTGATTTTTCTCGATTTATTCCTTTGAGCCTGCAAACAGTACAATACACAACCAAAGCATAAAATGTAGAAGAATGAAGCAAAACGCTTGACAATATAAAGCAAAGATGACTAAAATCAACAGTAAATAAGCGTGTAAAAACCACTGATCAAACTCCCCCAAACTTAAACCGTTGCTTGACCTCAAGCGACAATTACAAGAGAAAATGAACATCACAGCATACCGGTACTCATACGTGAGATATCCGTTTGTATTAGTCAAGAAACAGTTGGTCCGGTATTCACATGACGCGACGAGTTTCTGCTAGAACATTAAACCTTAAACTCCCCTTTCGGATACCTCTCCAACTATGCTTTGCACTTAAGTCTCCTTCCGATTTTCCTCCTCTTTCATTCGGACAATCACATTAAGGCATTGCATTTCTTATAATGATCATCACATGCATGAGACGAATCAAGGCTTTTTATTTTCTTTTTCTGGCACCAAATGTAACGCCCCGAATTTAATTAATTAGTTAATTAAATTATTTAAGAATTTAATCATTGGATTTAATCGAAGTTCGAGGATCAATCGGAATTGTCGGTATTATTTTGGGAAGCGTATTTGGATTATTAAGTTAAAGTTGGATTTTATTCGGTTAGTCGGAGAATTAATAAAGTTGATTTCGTTGAAGAAATAATATTATTATTAATATTGGGCTATTTGTATTTAATTCGAATTTTATCGACGAAGTCGGAATTATTTTATTAAGTTGGCATGATAATTAATCGAATTAATTTGGTGAAATAAAGTTGAAGTGTTATTTTATTAATGAGCTTAAAAATAACTTTGGATTTAATTTGAGTTGTTGTGAAGTAAGGAGGGGTATGTAACTTAGGCCCAATTATGTTGGATTTAGAATTGGAAGAAGGAAGAACTATCATAACACAAAGAGGAATAGGGTTTGGAGGAGAGGTGAAGAAGAGAGTCGTGGCGGAAGAGAAAAGCTAGAGGAAGTCCAATTTTCGCAGCAAGTTTCTGCAGTGGGACACCTTAGTAAAACGGACGTTTCTCCCAATCCAACCGTTGGATCGTCGCGGTTCTTGGACACAACGTTCCAGACTCGTAGAGGTAACTTCTGACCGGAGCGATTTTCGTTTTGATGATTTTAAGTCCGTCTGACAAAACGATTTCCGAACAGGTTTTTGTTGCGTCTCTGCACGTTGTTAGAAAAGATTTTCGGAGAAAAGATGGAAGCGGCGGCATAAGCTATGGCAACCGGGAGAGTAGAGAAATCTCATATCCAAGGTAAGGGTGGGGTTCTAGCTCTATAAACAGGATTATGATGAATGATATGTGGGGGTTATGGTTGTATGATTGCCTCTGTTTCGTGTGTTGTGATTGTATTGTTGAATGTTGAAATTGATTGACGTCGGTGAATAAGGTTATAAAAGTTCAATCAATGGTGGTGGAAAATTAACCTAGGGTTTATAATTATTATTATTGAGGAATTAGTTGCAGAAAATTGCTAGATGTTGTCAGTAGAGTATTTTTTGGGCACTTTAGAGTTGTAGAGATTATTATAGAATTATTTAGAGTTCTTGGAAACTCTGTCGAGTTATAATTATTAATTATTATAAATTTTCGCGAGTTAAGAGTATAGAATAAGTTAATAAAAATGTTTTGTTAGAGTGTTGAATGAAAATGAAATTATTATGACGTTGTTGTATATTAGTTGTTTCGTGCATTATGTTGAATACGATGGACTGCTATTTTCTTTGGGATTTATCAGTGATGTGTATGTTGCTATATTTTGTTGTTTTATGCGAAGTTGCAGGATGTTTCAGTGACGATATTTACCACTAATTATTGGTAAATGAATTGGTGATATAGGCTTATGCCTGGCGACGAGGATTTGTTGTTTATGTTGTATGTTGTGTGATGTGCATTATCGAGTTGCATACATTGCATATTTTGGCGACGGCCTGGATTGGCAAATTAGCGATGAAGGCTTATGCCTTGATGCCTCTGTTTAACTGGCAATTGGCGATGGGGGCTGAAGCCCTGGGTACCACATGCATATGCACAGTTGTGTCTCATTTGAAGTGACATGAGTTGATTTTTGCGATGTGAAGTGACTTATAGTTTTATGACTGTGAAGTGATAATTTTGTATGATTTAATCCTAATATATTATTTATCATACGCTTGTTTATATTGTTGGATATCTCACCCCTTCTGAATGATGTTTCCCTACCATGGGAAATGGACAGGTACTCAAGATAGCAGTGGGAGTTTGAAGTGATTTTATGAAGTCTTTAGTTGCTGTTAGTTCGAGTTGGGTCTTGCTCTGATACGTAGCACTCGGGGGGATGAACTATTGTCTTTTAATTGTTGTTATAACTATAAGTTGTTAACTTTTAAGTGGAATTTATGAAGTAATATGATGTTGGTGAAGTTGTTTTAGTTTAATAAAAATATTATGCGAAGTGAAGTTGAATAATTGATATTATTATTATTATTATTATTAATAAAAGTTGTTTTTATTTTTTTAAAAGAGTAAACAGGTTTTATCGGTTCATCCGAGTTATGTGCTATGTATCTATGATATATGTGATTAAGTTGTTTGTTGTTTTACGTTGAATGTGACATCCCAATTGTATGTTGAATTTCCGCACTCTGATTTTATTAAATATTCGTTGGGTAGATTTGGGGTGTTACAATTGGTATCAGAGCAGGTCGGTCTGTCCGGCCAGTGTTGTCTAATATTATTTATCCTTTTGTATGCGACAAGTGTGTGAAACACTGTCGGTACTTGTTTATTTTCTAGTTGTTGGTTGCAGGAGTTGGCTCAAAGCTAAGTGGGGGAGAAGCGGTGCTTCTCGGATCTATTCAGTTGTAAGATGTTGGTGTGCTGCAGTTGGCTACAGTGCAAGTATTGTTTAAGTTGTGTTGTTTTCCGAGGTAACATGGATTTAAGATTTTAGTTGTTTGACAAGTTGGAGCATCTTGAATGAAGAAAGGATGTTGGTAGATCTTGGAAGCAAGAGAGATAGATGGAACTTATGTCCATCAACCTCAAATTTTGATTTTTGCAATTATGGAACAGTTGTCAGTAAAAGGGGCATAACGTTTTACTCGTGAATCTGATTGAAGTGATTCTGGACTTTTTGAAAAGCTTACAAAGTTCCCTATAGTTTGCATATAAGATTTGTCTTCAGGAAATTTGTGAAGAGGAAGAAAAGTGCATTTTAATATTTGGGTCTGATGCTGATTTTTGGAAAATTCTGCATACGGGAATTCTGGACCAGTCCCATTGCAAGGATGATAACTTTATACTCGTAAATCGGATTTAAGCAATTCTTGAAGTTCTGGAATCTACATGAAATTACCTTCATTTTGGAATATAATTTTGTGTTTGGGAGGTCTGTATTGAAAGAGATAAGTGTGTTTGAAGTTTGGTGATTCTTGCTGAAAATTTGGAAAAAGTTGTAGAAGTTGTTGGGAAGTTTTGAATTGTGAGTTAGGATCGGAAATGCGAGTCGGTGAGTACAATTGGGAAAATAACACTATTAATGTTGGTAATGATGGTTTATACTTCAATATCGTTGTCGACTGTCTATTGACAAATCGAGGACTTGATCACCCTTAATCTCTTGTTGATAGTGGACGAAAATTGTGTTGGATGGTATAGACGTATCTTGCTATCTTGATGGTGAGTAAAGTGATGGATGCTATAACGAGAATCTTGTTGATAAGAGTATTTTGTGATGTTGTATAGTCAAGTATAAGCGAGGTTGAGGATGGTTGTGTCGGATAGATTTTCGAGGACGAAAATATTCAAGTGGGGGAGAGTTGTAACGCCCCGAATTTAATTAATTAGTTAATTAAATTATTTAAGAATTTAATCATTGGATTTAATCGAAGTTCGAGGATCAATCGGAATTGTCGGTATTATTTTGGGAAGCGTATTTGGATTATTAAGTTAAAGTTGGATTTTATTCGGTTAGTCGGAGAATTAATAAAGTTGATTTCGTTGAAGAAATAATATTATTATTAATATTGGGCTATTTGTATTTAATTCGAATTTTATCGACGAAGTCGGAATTATTTTATTAAGTTGGCATGATAATAAATCGAATTAATTTGGTGAAATAAAGTTGAAGTGTTATTTTATTAATGAGCTTAAAAATAACTTTGGATTTAATTTGAGTTGTTGTGAAGTAAGGAGGGGTATGTAACTTAGGCCCAATTATGTTGGATTTAGAATTGGAAGAAGGAAGAACTATCATAACACAAAGAGGAATAGGGTTTGGAGGAGAGGTGAAGAAGAGAGTCGTGGCGGAAGAGAAAAGCTAGAGGAAGTCCAATTTTCGCAGCAAGTTTCTGCAGTGGGACACCTTAGTAAAACGGACGTTTCTCCCAATCCAACCGTTGGATCGTCGCGGTTCTTGGACACAACGTTCCAGACTCGTAGAGGTAACTTCTGACCGGAGCGATTTTCGTTTTGATGATTTTAAGTCCGTCTGACAAAACGATTTCCGAACAGGTTTTTGTTGCGTCTCTGCACGTTGTTAGAAAAGATTTTCGGAGAAAAGATGGAAGCGGCGGCATAAGCTATGGCAACCGGGAGAGTAGAGAAATCTCATATCCAAGGTAAGGGTGGGGTTCTAGCTCTATAAACAGGATTATGATGAATGATATGTGGGGGTTATGGTTGTATGATTGCCTCTGTTTCGTGTGTTGTGATTGTATTGTTGAATGTTGAAATTGATTGACGTCGGTGAATAAGGTTATAAAAGTTCAATCAATGGTGGTGGAAAATTAACCTAGGGTTTATAATTATTATTATTGAGGAATTAGTTGCAGAAAATTGCTAGATGTTGTCAGTAGAGTATTTTTTGGGCACTTTAGAGTTGTAGAGATTATTATAGAATTATTTAGAGTTCTTGGAAACTCTGTCGAGTTATAATTATTAATTATTATAAATTTTCGCGAGTTAAGAGTATAGAATAAGTTAATAAAAATGTTTTGTTAGAGTGTTGAATGAAAATGAAATTATTATGACGTTGTTGTATATTAGTTGTTTCGTGCATTATGTTGAATACGATGGACTGCTATTTTCTTTGGGATTTATCAGTGATGTGTATGTTGCTATATTTTGTTGTTTTATGCGAAGTTGCAGGATGTTTCAGTGACGATATTTACCACTAATTATTGGTAAATGAATTGGTGATATAGGCTTATGCCTGGCGACGAGGATTTGTTGTTTATGTTGTATGTTGTGTGATGTGCATTATCGAGTTGCATACATTGCATATTTTGGCGACGGCCTGGATTGGCAAATTAGCGATGAAGGCTTATGCCTTGATGCCTCTGTTTAACTGGCAATTGGCGATGGGGGCTGAAGCCCTGGGTACCACATGCATATGCACAGTTGTGTCTCATTTGAAGTGACATGAGTTGATTTTTGCGATGTGAAGTGACTTATAGTTTTATGACTGTGAAGTGATAATTTTGTATGATTTAATCCTAATATATTATTTATCATACGCTTGTTTATATTGTTGGATATCTCACCCCTTCTGAATGATGTTTCCCTACCATGGGAAATGGACAGGTACTCAAGATAGCAGTGGGAGTTTGAAGTGATTTTATGAAGTCTTTAGTTGCTGTTAGTTCGAGTTGGGTCTTGCTCTGATACGTAGCACTCGGGGGGATGAACTATTGTCTTTTAATTGTTGTTATAACTATAAGTTGTTAACTTTTAAGTGGAATTTATGAAGTAATATGATGTTGGTGAAGTTGTTTTAGTTTAATAAAAATATTATGCGAAGTGAAGTTGAATAATTGATATTATTATTATTATTATTATTAATAAAAGTTGTTTTTATTTTTTTAAAAGAGTAAACAGGTTTTATCGGTTCATCCGAGTTATGTGCTATGTATCTATGATATATGTGATTAAGTTGTTTGTTGTTTTACGTTGAATGTGACATCCCAATTGTATGTTGAATTTCCGCACTCTGATTTTATTAAATATTCGTTGGGTAGATTTGGGGTGTTACACCAAACGAGCAACATTTGCTACTTTTAATTACCGATGAAATTTTCAAACTTTGCAGTTATATATTGTCCTTTTGGACGACGTTTGGGGATCAATCTCCTTTGGGCTGAATAACCGGGTGAGGGTTACCCAACTTAGCGAGCCGATTTCCTTTTACCGCCTTTTCATCATTTGGTGCCAACTTTATATCTCTTTTTTTTTACCAGTCATCATGCAAGTGAATCTGAATTATGCCAGACTGTATCGATAAACTACTCGAGAAGTACTTCTCAGGAGACAAGCACTATGGTGCAAATCTACACGTTAGACTCGTATCTCTTTTAGGGAACCAAGGGTGTTTAAACAAACCTCTTCTTGTCACATTATTCCGAACTTTCTGTCCTCAAACAATCCTCGCTTCATCTCTATATACTATTCCCGATCGCTCTTTAGGATCAAAAACTTCTTCAACAAAAATTAAAATTTCGGTCAAAATTTGGGAAGAACTAACTTTATGGTTTCACATCATACTAATAACATAAAAATAAAATGCAAAGAGAAGAGCCTCCCCCAAACTTGAACTAAACATTGGCCTCAATGTTTCAGAACGAGCCTGAGAGAGGTGACTCACAGAGGGTAATGCACTCTAATGATCACTTCCAAGCTTTCACCAGAGACGTCCTCTTTTATTTCCTGAAAATAAAATAAACAAACAGAGAAACTAATTATTAAAACCGTGGGTTGACTCCCACGAAGCGCTTCGTTTAACGTCGCATGGCTCGGCGATCCATTCCCCTTGTTAGGGTGGCATATATGACACAAAGAACACATCATCTTTTTTCTTTCTTTTGTTTGGTAGCAATCCCATGAACTTAAAGTACCGATGATGTTGCTCCCAAATCCTTTTCAGCTTGATTTTATTGAACAAGGCATAAATGTCTTCCAATACTTTGTCAATTTCTTGTCTTTCATCTGCCTTGTTGTAAAAATAGTTTTTGGGGATACTCTTTTGTTGAAAATTTTCTTGTTGGATGTCCACGTCTTCACAAATTGTTAAATTTGTGGTTTTATCCAAAACTCGATCATCTTCAAGTTTCCTTATTTCTTCTTCCCCATATTTCTTTTTTACCTCAAATTCTTCTATTCTTACTGCATCCTCTTCATCTGATGTTAAGCATTTTTCTTCTGGTTCCACATACTCTTCTTCCAACTGTAACTTTCTCCAAATAAACCTATCTGGATAAAAGTTAGCTTCCTTACATTCATTCATAAGGATTCTTACCTCCCTCTTAAATGCTTTGAAAATTTTAGTCGCCTCTTCCAAGGTGACTCCTGGATCAGGCGACCAACATGCAGGAGATACAGGTGGCAATGTATCAAAACAATACATAGCTACAAAACTCAGACAATTTGTTAGTAGCAAAGTATAGAAGAATTCATGAAGCAAAAATAATCAACCTTTTTTTTCTTTTTTTTTTATAATAAAATCAAATTCAAATAAACAAAAACTTAAAACAAAATTTTAGCTGACGAGCAATAAAATTTCAATTGAACTAAAATTAAAACTCTATATTTTGGCAGTCCCCGGCAACGGCGCCAAAAACTTGATCGGTAAAATAGCAAGTGTACTATTTTGCCTCTGTAGTAATAATAGGGAAATTCCCCGAATGTCGATCTCAAGGACTGCACGTTACTATCGAGTTTAAATAATGGTTCAATTAAAAAAAAAAAACTATATTTGGAGTTTTGTTTGCAAATTGTGACCAAAAATAATTAAATTAAGCAGAAAAGTAAATTGGCTTTTTGACAAATATGAGTATTATGCTAGGGTAAAGTGTGTGATTGTTCCTGTAATAACCTTGGATTTAGATCTCTTCAACAAGTTCATAAGCTTTAATTACCGCCCTTTAGATTATTTTCCTCTAAGTCCTTAGTGGGAAAACCTTTGAACATCCATCCTAAATCCTAAGTCCTTAGAGAATTATGATGAAATCAAGCCTTTATGTTATCAAGAGTTAACCGGTAACTATAGGGTATCCATAGTCCTAGGTGATATCTACTATAGTCTAATCATACAAAAACCTTAACAACCGCTGTCCAGCTGGTTGTTAACCGTAAATCAATCTTGTTGTCCGACAAAGAAAGCATAAAAACCTTATACAATTAAATTAAATAAGAAAACAAATCTATTGATGAACTCAGGAATTCAAAATCATTACAGAATCAAATCAGGTTCACCCTCTAGCATTAGGGTTTAGTTACTCATATTGTTCAAAGAAAACAAAATATAAAATAGAGACAATACAAGAATTGAGATGAAAGTTGATCTTCAATCGCTTCCGTTCATGAAAACCTTCTTCTTTCCCAAACCCTTGTTTTCTCCAATCTTCAATCTTGTATCTTCTCTCGGTCAAAAAGTCCCCTTTTTCAACATTAAAACTCTTCTATATAGTGCATACTCACTTAGGTTGGTTGGAAGTACCCAAAATGCCCCCACAGCTTAACCCATGGAAAAAATATGAAAAAATCATAAAATCAGCGTCACATGCTGACACGGGCCGTGTCAGCCAACACGGGCACCCGTGTCAGACTTCTGTCATCTTAAAACTTATTTTTTTCTCCCAGGCCTCCTGACACGGGTGCCCGTGTCAGGTAAAACGGCCCGTGTCAGCCCATAACTTCATATTTTGGCTTTGAGTTCTTCATCAAAGTTGTAGCCCTTTTCGTTAGCGAAATTTTGCCACCGGAACCGCGTCAATCGGAGTTACGAAGCTCTAGTTATGATCAAAATACTACACACCTGTCACGATGAGAAACATGCTAAAAATTTCCAAATCTCACACTTGCTAACACGAGTCGTGTCAGCCCCGTGACTTTCATCTCTGTTGAATTTTCTTGGCCACACTTCATCCTAACACGGCCTATTTCAGGTGACACAAGTGGTCATGTCAAGCTTCATGTAGCATGATTTTTCACTTCCTTCGAAACTCCCCTTTTTGTACTTTTTTGCATTGATTTTTCTCGATTTATTCCGTTGAGCCTGCAAACAG
This sequence comes from Vicia villosa, assembly GCF_029867415.1. NCBI lineage: Eukaryota > Viridiplantae > Streptophyta > Magnoliopsida > Fabales > Fabaceae > Vicia > Vicia villosa. Next base: position 108,997 of record NW_026705812.1, on the reverse strand, counting down.
TACAATACACAACCAAAGCATAAAATGTAGAAGAATGAAGCAAAACGCTTGACAATATAAAGCAAAGATGACTAAAATCAACGGTAAATAAGCGTGTAAAAACCACCGATCATTAACAAACACTGAAACACCCAACTTCCCGACTCAATAATTAATAAATAAAATATTATTCTATCCAAGTAGGATGTCCCTTCGTAATCCAAGAAGTATGAATGTTACTTCTTTTAATAAAAAATTATAGTCCAAAAAGAGGAATTAAACAAAAGTATGGCATCCATTATAAGAAAAAGATTTGGTTCTGCACCTGACATTTAGTTTTTTTTCTTAGAGAACAATTTTGTACCCTAATAGTTTTTATCTAGTGTGTAGATTTTGCTTATAGGTTTTCATTCTGATAGTATGGTGTGTTACTTCATTAGTTTCTAGAATCAACACACTCTGACCATGAAGAGTTACAAAGTCTGCTTTAAAGATAAGTCAATTTCTGGAACTCTCTTTGACAATGCTTCTGATAGAATGTTCATCAAATGGGTTCTGACTCTAACTCTGATAAGGGTGCTTCTAAAGATTCTCAAGCTCTACCATTTTGGCACAAGTTCTGAAGACCAAGTTGTAAAGACTCAGAAGACAAGGTTCTGGAAGAATAAGTTCTAAAAATTCTTAAGACAAGGTTCTGAAGACTTTAATTCAGCATTTGATCCTTCTAAACATACTTCATCAACTTGCATTCTGAAGCCTCTGAAGATTATAAGATAAGATCAAAGGTTTTATCAGAGAGAAATACTACATGGTACAAATCAAATATTCCTTCCACTATGTATGTCTTATGGCGCAAGGATAGTACTATGGTACCATTTTGTCTCCCACCTTCTACTAACTGTTATGAAGAATACAACTAAGAATTGCGTAATTCCATCTTACCCTTCAACGAATTTTTTGATGCCTATATAAAGAGGACTTGGAAGAATGGAAAACATGAATTTTGCACATAAGAACTTTTGAATATGCTGAAACTCTGTTCATTCGGAAAGTTGTAAAAGTAAGGACTTTTAGTCATATACTTGCTCAATAACACTTTTGTGTTATTATTTTTATTTCATTTGTGTAATTTGCTTATTTAGAAGCATCTTGTAAACACGCCTTTCTATTTCAACTTTTATGTTGATTTTGTTCCTTGAGAGACTCTGGTATAGTCAGAAGTCTCAAGAAGACATTGACAACAGGTCTTTATGGTTGTAATCAGTTTGATTATAGTGGGTTAAGTCCTTGTTGAAAGGCGAAATCATCTTGGCGGGTGGACTGGAGGTAGTTTGGATAATAACAAACTAGGATAAAACTATCGTGTCATTATTTTATTCCTTGATCCTTGTTTGTTTGTCTTGATTGAAGCAAAAGTTTTAAATCTTGAAACCTAATTCAAACCCTCTCTCTTGTGTTTCCTTTACCTTCAATTGGAATCAGAGCTCCGATTCAGATGTTGATTGTTATTAAACACATCACCGTATCAGATAATGATCCATACATTCTTTGAAACACAATTGCAACGAAAGTCCCTCCATGGGCTACACTCGATATTAATGAAAAATATCCCTATAGTGCCAAACCTCCGATGTTTGATAAAGAAAAGTTTGATTACTCGAATGTTAGAATAGAAAGTTTCTTTCTTGGCCATGATGTGGATCTATGGGATATGATATTTAACAACTATGTTCATCTTGTCGATGGTAGTGGTAATAAGTTAGAAAGAAGAGTGATGACTTAACAACAAAAGAAAGATTACAAGAATCATCACAAGGCTAAAACCATTTTGTTGAATGCTATTTATTACACTGAGTATGAAAAGATTACTAACAGATATACAACCAAGATGATATCTGACTCATTAAGAATAACTCATGAAGATGACGCTCAAGTGAAAGAAACCAAGGAGCTTGCCTTGATACATAAGTATGAAGCCTTCAAGATGGAGGATGATGAATCTATTGAGAATATGTTCTCAAATTTTTAGACTCTTGTTGCAGGACTGAACGTTCTCAACAAAGGATACTCCACCACAGATCATGTTGAGAAGATTATCATAATTCTACCTAAGAGATAGAGACCTATGGTAACTGCGCTGAAACTGTCTAAGGATCTAAACAACACCACTCTTGAAGAATTTGTCTTTCTGATTTTCTTGAAAACTATCAGAAGCTTCATAACAAATACAAGGGTTTGAAACAAGTCCAAGTATATGTATATGAAGTACACTGTATGCTAAAGAAAGATTTTTCAAGTTTAAATGAAAAAAAATTTATTTTGAAAAATTCGAATTATGCCCTAAAAAGAAAGAGCTCAAAACTTGAAGAAGAAATTCATTCAGAAGCTTCAGTGGATTATGATAGTGTCATAAAGAAGTATGACAAATATTTTCAGCAATTTCTTACTAGAGGCATAGGCAGCAACATAATGGCTTCTATGATCTATGGAGTCAACAAAAATAGAACAAGAGGAATCAGTTATGATTCTTATGATGAATATACTTCAAAAAAAGATGATAAACCAAAAACTCTTTATTCTCATTTTGTTCCTAAGGGGTCACAAAATGGATAAGTGCCTAAATAAAAAACTCATTTTAAAACCCAAGGCTAAACCAAAAGACCATTTTAATTACTCTTATAGATATGATTATCCTGCACCTAAATCCAAGTTCGTTAAGAACTCTGGGAGTACTAACAAGAAAAGACCCAAAAGAATGTGGGTACCTAAGGAAAAGATAATCTATGTTGCAGACATCCTTAGCAGTCCATCTAAAACACCAGTCATGGTACCTGGACTCTGGATGCTCGTGACACATGATAGGAATAAGGCATGTGTTCTAAAGCCTGGAACTTAAGCTTGGTTGCTTTATAGGTTTCGGAGGTGATCAGAAAGGGAAGATCATTGGCTCTGAAACAATTGGTAATAGTTATCTTCCTTATACTACCAATGTTTTACTTGTAGATGGATTATAACATAATCTATTGTCCATAAGTCAATTAAGTGACAATGCTTATGATATAATCTTTAATCAATAGTCATGTAAAGTTGTTAGTCAGAAAGATGGCTCCATTATGTTTAATGGAAAGAGGAAGAATAAAATTTACAAGATCAGACTTTCTGGTTTGAAAGAAAAATGTTAAATGTCTTATGTCTGTAGAAGAGCAATGGGTCTCGCATAGATAATGGGGTAACGTTAGCATGAGAAGAATTTCTCAGCTAAAGAAGCTTGACTTAGTCAGAGGGCTTCCAAATATGAAGTTCTCTTTAGAGACTCTTTGTGAAGCATGTCAGAAAGACAAGTTTTCAAAGACTTCTTTCAAAGCAAAGAAGGTTATTTCTACCTCTAGACCTTTGAAACTCTTGCACATTAGCCTCTTGTAATGCTACTATATTGAAAATCTCAAGAAAGTGTGATACATTAGAATTGACTGCTATATCTATGGTAGCAGTAACAGATCTTATATTATCCCTTCTTGTTCTACAGATTTATTTACAGGTCCTACATTTATCTTTTATATTTATCTTGCTTCAACCATACTGCTATTTATTTCTAGGTCAAAAGTTGTTAACTTACTACCATTATTTTTCTTTCGCTGTAGAAAACTCACATTGTATACAATGTAGACTTGAAGCAAGGGATATGGAAAATGCTTACTAAGTGGGATGGAGAACATGACATTGAGGATTACATGAAAACGCTCATTTTATTGTTGGCAAATTATTAACTACTAGACTAAAACCCGCGTGTTCTGCGGTTGTAAATTAGTTTATCTGTTTTTATTGAATTTTATATTAAGAATTTATTTTGAAGAAAAATAAATACTAAATTGATATCACAATAATGCATTGTGAATTATAATTGTGACACTGGTAGGAATTAATCACATATAAAAATATACATTTTATTTGAAAGAAAAATATACTTATAAACTGAGTGACATTCGTAATTTAGTTTGGAAAACTTAAATAACTATAATTTAGTTTTTAGTTTTGTTTTGATTCTCAAGTCTTTTTGGTACTTATCTTAGTTTTGATATTTGATTTTAAGTAATTAAATGTATGTGTTTATTTTTAAAGTAAAATAAAATTAAAAATTCATTTGCAATTATTATCAAATAAAACTTTCAAAATTTTTATAAAATATGTTTATTTAGTCAAATTTTAGTTATCTCTTGGATAAAAGATTGAAAATGCTAGTTTCTATATTAGCTTAATTGTTTTTTAATTTTTCCTAATGAGATTGTAAAAGAACTGTTTATTTTGTCGTGATATTAGTTGAAAAATGAGTGTTATTTTGGTAAATATTATTATTGTCGTTTTTACTATACTCTCTATGGTCACTAGTATAAAAGAATATTAAATTACAATTTATTTTTAAAAAACTCTATATTCTCATATGCGAGAAATCAATAATCTTTTTGTTTGTCTTTAGTTTATTATTTGATATTTTATGAAAAATGTAGTAGGAACATATATAGACACGGTAAAAGATTAAGAATTTTTTTGGAGACCCCCTATGGAGAGAACCTCCAGCGAAAAACCAAAAATACACCTACTTCGGAAATGCATTTGCGAAGTAATTTTTTCCAGAATTTTCCCAGAATTCGGAAATGCAATTCCGGAAACATCAAATGGGGGCTATTTTCGGAGATGCATTTCCGAAAACACCTTTTCACATTTTTGGATCGTTTCGGAAATACATCTCCGAAATATGCAGAAATTGTTTTTTTTTGTGTTTTTCTAAACAACGTTTAGTCCCGTATTTTTAATTAAACGAAAACGCTTGCAGTAAACAATGATTGATATAAATAAAATATAACCCGAATAAAATAAGCGACATATCAGAATAAAATACTAATACTATATATACAAGCCGAATAAAATACTAATAGTGTGCGAAAATGTACGTAAATGTCAAGAAATACAAACCGAATACAAAAAAGTCCAAGAAAAATAAACTGGAACCCCCTACTGAGTATGCCTAACCCTAACGCCCTGAGACCGCCTCTGCCTGGTATATGCTGCCGCACCGCCCGCGTCACAGACCATCCTCTCCATGATTGCAACCGCCTCTAGACCGCCCTGCGCGATGATACCTCGGTCCAATGCGTCCCGCCCAAGCATCCCTATCCGCTGGCATATCGGAAGGAGATCAGTGGCATGGTCATCCTCAGCCTGCTAGTTCTCCAAGATCTCCTCATATGCTGGCTTAAGAGCGCCGAGAGCGTCAGGTGTCATCAGAGGATGTGACACCCGATAGAACCATGTCACATACCCCTTTACACAATGCCACTCCTGGGTGGCCTGCATGCGAGGATACTCCTCTGGGACCAAATGATGCGCCCAATCCTCAAATATGGCAGTGAGCTCCACTCGGGTAACTGTGTCGGAAGCAGACTCAAATGGTGACCTAAGTATCATCTGCACACGTCCAAACTGCCACATGCTCCGCTTTGGCAGATACCTCACCATGGTGTTTGAAGGATAGAAAAACACTTAGAAAGGGGGGGTTTGAATAAGTGTAGCTTTAAACTTGTAAGATAAAAACTATTTGCACAATGATTTTTAACCTGGTTCGTTGTTAACTAAACTACTCCAGTCCACCCCCTTGGAGTGATTTACCTCACCTGAGGATTTAATCCACTAATCACACAAGATTATAATGGTTTTCCACTTAGACAACTTCTAAGTCTTCTAGAGTATACTGATCACAACCTGATCACTCTAGGAACAATCTGCTTAGATAACCTATAAGACTTTCTAGAGTATACTGATCAACAACCTGATCAATCTAGTTCTTACAACTTAATGTAAACAAATTCTAAGAGTTACAATACTTCTTATAAAGCTATAATCACAACTGTGATATTTCTCTTAAAGTTTAAGCTTAATCTCACTAAGATATTACAACAGCAATAAGTGAGGTTGAAGATGAAGTTATGAGAGCTTTTGAATTGAACAGTGTTTCAGGGTTTTTGGATCGAGTGTTATGTTCAAATTTCGTAACGTAGCTTCTCATCAGAACTTCATAATTATAGGCGTTTGAGAAGATGACCGTTGGAAGCATTTAATGCTTTGCGTATTCCGTACAGCATTGCATTTAATGTTTCACTCTTTTGTCAACTACCTCGAGCCTTGCTTTCGCTGTGTCTACTGACGTTGCCTTTAATAGCTTTCAACGATCCTTTTGTCAGTTAGCGTAGCCTGCCAGCTAGTACTTGCTTCTGATCTGATGTTTGTGTAAACAACGTTTGAATATCATCAGAGTACAAATAGCTTGGTGCAGAGCATCTTCTTGTCTTCTGACCTTGAAGTGCTTCTGAGCGTGATACCATGAGAACTTCAGCGCTTCTGCTTCTGATCTCAAGTTCTTCTGATGCTTCCATAGACCATGTTCTGATTCTGCTTGACCATCTTCTGATGTCTTGTCAGACCATGTTCTGATGTTGCATGCTGAACCTTCTGAGTCAGTGCTTCTTGCGCTGATTTTGTGCATACTCTTTATATAATTCCTGAAATGGAAATTGCATAGTATTAGAGTACCACATTATCTCATACAAAATTCATATACATTGTTATCATCAAAACTAAGAATATTGATCAGAACAAATCTTGTTCTAACAATCTCCCCCTTTTTGATGATGACAAAAACATATATAAATGATATGAATTTGCAATCAGAATATCAGACGGCTAAAGACAATTACACAGCTATAGCATAAGCATATAAACATAGTGTGTGAATATGTCTCCCCCTGAGATTAACAATCTCCCCCTGAGATAAATAATCTCCCCCTGAAATAAATAATGGAAGAAATTTATAAATAAAGGACTTCCCTGAGTATTTTCCATTTCTGTTGAGACAATCACATATGCTTAGAACTTCAGAACATTCATAGCCTCTGATTCTTGCTTCCATAGGACAGCTTCAGAGCTTGAATTTCTTATTGAATCATTGCATGCTAGATTGTATCAGAACATTGTTGAATGTACCAGAGCATCATCAGAGCATCTCTACATCCTGAAATGTTACAGAACAAACTAAACGACAAAAGTCAGAGCATGAATGAATCAGAATCATAAAATATGTATCAGAACATATAATATGTATCAGAGCAAAAACAATAATGTTTCAGAGCATATTTAGAACTAAAAACATGCATCAGAACATATAAGGAATAAGAATGTGTTAGAGCAGATTCTATCATCAGAATATCATAACATTCTTCCTTCTTGCTTCTAATCTTGAAGCTTCACAACACTCAGCTTGCTTCAATTTTCATGAGCTTGATTCCATACATAATTGCTTTTCCCCATGTCTTTGCTTCTCATGGTGAGCACTTCCTGCAAAACACTCAAAGTCATAGAACTTGCAATTTCTTGTTAGAAATGTGGAGACTTTCTCCCACCAACTGATAATATAAATCAGATCATTTATCACAATTTTCTCCCCCTTTTTGTCATAACAACAAAAACACAAAAGATTCAGATGAAAAACAAAACAATATGAGAGAAAAAAAAGGATAATTTTAATTGATTGCAAAAGAGAGAATTATCAGAAAGTACAAGGAAGATGCATAGAAGACAGATGCAAGAAACAAAGAGAAACTACTAAGACACAAAAGGACTAAGACGACCCTAGCTTAGACATAATCTTGGCCAGCATGTCATGAATCCCAGCATTGCTCTCAGTCTGCGTCTCCATGAAAGAGCGGAACTCAGCATTGGTGTCCTCTTGCTTGTTCATACGAGAAGCTAGCTCAGCTTGGTTCTTCTGAATAACCTCTAGAGTCTTCACCAGAAGAGAGGGTTCACCAGAAGAAGCTTCACAACTTCTGTTCAGAGGGACAACATTCTAAACTGCAGCTTCCATTGTAAGATCATCATCTTGATTTTCCTCAACAGGAATAGACTTAGCAGGATGATCTTGAAGTGTCCAGGCTCATTGCACTCATAGCAGATGACCTTCTTCTTGTCAGATCTTCTGCCTCCAGAAGATTCTCCTCTTTCAGGCTTCCTTGAACTTCTGAAGTTCTTGAACTTCCTTTGCTTGCTCTTCCAGAGATGGTTTACCCTTCTAGAGATCATGGATAGTTCATCTTCTTCTTCTGATTCTGATTCTTCAGAATCTACTTCTTCAGCCTGAAAAGCGTTAGTGCATTTTTTATAATTAGATTTTAACGCAATAGACTTTCCTTTCTTCTGAGGTTCATTAGCATCCAGCTCAATTTCATGACTCCTCAGAGCACTGATCAATTCTTCAAGAGAGACTTCAATTAGATTCTTGGCAATTTTGAAAGCAGTCACCATAGGACCCCATCTTCTTGGCAAGCTTCTGATGATCTTCTTGACATGATCAGCTCTTGTGTATCCCTTGTCAAGAACTCTCAATCCAGCAGTTAGCGTTTGAAATCTTGAGAACATCTTCTCAATATTTTCATCATCCTCCATCTTGAAGGCTTCATATTTCTAGATCAAAGCAAGAGCTTTAGTCTCCTTGACTTGGGCATTTCCTTCATGGGTCATTTTCAATGACTTATATATGTCATAGGCAGTTTCCCTGTTAGATATCTTATCATATTCAGCTTGAGAGATAGCATTCAGCAAAACAGTCCTACACTTATGATGATTTTTGAATTGCTTCTTTTGATCATCATTCATTTCTTGTCTTGTAAGCCTTACGCCAGTAGCTTTCACTGGATGTTTGTAACCATCCATCAGCAGATCCCATAAGTCACCATCTAGACCAAGGAAGTAACTTTCAAGTTTATCTTTCCAGTATTCAAAGTTTTCACCATCAAATACTGGTGGTCTAGTATAACCATTGTTACCATTTCCATTGTATTGCTCATCAGAGCCAGATGTAGATGTATTTGTTGGATTTTCACCAGACATCTTGACTTAAGCGTTTTTCTCTTCCTGAATCTTTTCTAAACACGGTTAAGTGCTTGCACCTTAGAACCGGCGCTTTGATGCCAATTGAAGGATAGAAAAACACTTAGAAAGGGGGGGTTTGAATAAGTGTAGCTTTAAAACTTGTAAGATAAAAACTATTTGCACAATGATTTTTATCATGGTTCGTTGTTAACTAAACTACTTCAGTCCACCCCCTTGGAGTGATTTACCTCACCTGAGGATTTAATCCACTAATCACACAAGATTACAATGGTTTTCCACTTAGACAACTTCTAAGTCTTCTAGAGTATACTGATCACAACCTGATCACTCTAGGAACAATTTGCTTAGATAACCTATAAGACTTTCTAGAGTATACTGATCAACAACCTGATCACTCTAGTTCTTACAACTTAATGTAAACAAATTCTAAGAGTTACAATGCTTCTTATAAAGCTATAATCACAACTGTGATATTTCTCTTAAAGTTTAAGCTTAATCTCATTAAGATATTACAACAGCAATAAGTGAGGTTGAAGATGAAGTTATGAGAGCTTTTAAATTGAACAGTGTTTCAGCATTTTTGGATCGAGTGTTATGTTCAAAGTTCGTAACGTAGCTTCTCATCAGAACTTCATAATTATAGGCGTTTGAGAAGATGACTGTTGGGAGCATTTAATGCTTTGCATATTCCGTACAACATTGCATTTAATGTTTCACTCTTTTGTCAACTACCTCGAGCCTTGCTTTCGCGGTCTCTACTGACGTTGCCTTTAATAGCTTTCAACGTTCCTTTTGTCAGTCAGCGTAGCCTGCCAGCTAGTACTTGCTTCTGATCTGATGTTTGTGTAAACAACGTTTGAATATCATCAGAGTACAAACAGCTTGGTGCAGAGCATCTTCTTGTCTTCTGACCTTGAAGTGCTTCTGAGCGTGATACCATGAGAACTTCAGTGCTTCTGCTTATGATCTCAAGTTCTTCTGATGCTTCCATAGACCATGTTCTGATTCTGCTTGACCATCTTCTGATGTCTTGCTAGACCACGTTCTGATGTTGCCTGCTGAACCTTCTGAGTCAGTGCTTCTTGCGCTGATTTTGTGCATACTCTTTATATAATTCCTGAAATGGAAATTGCATAGTATTAGAGTACCATATTATCTCATACAAAATTCATATACATTGTTATCATCAAAACTAAGAATATTGATCAGAACAAATCTTGTTCTAACAGTGTTGGCCCCGCATGCCAACCAGCCAGAGTATAACGCGATGCGGTCAAATGGGATAACAACAGTGTAGTCACTGAATGGCGTCCAACGAATGTCATCGTGAGTTGTGCGGTCGAGGTACTCGTGATATGGTCCCACTGCGTTGTTCCCCCTTTGGAGAACGTATCGAAAGGCCCTGGGCAGAGCGTCATCGTACGCAGGATCAATGGCGAAGCCGTGGATGCGGGGGAAGTAGGAGATGATCTAACCCTGAAAGACAAACACGATAATGTTTTAAAAATAAATATGAACCATAAATAAATGTGTAACAATTAAAAGGAAACATACCGTCAGGAGGGTGGCAGATCCAGTCAATTGCCTGGTCCTCCAGTTGGAGGCTTCATTCAGGTTCTGGTATAGGTATATCAGAATAGCTGACCCCCAGTTCCACTGCTGAATGGTAGTCAGGTCCATGAAGTAGCGGAGATAAGTCACGTCAACGTATGTTGCACTGTTGTCCACAAAGAGTGTAGTACCTACCAAAAACATGAAACAACACCAGTGAGCGCAGACACGGTGATACTCCGTAAAAAGCTCGTTCTCCGCCTGCTCGGACTCGGCCGCCGCCACCAGGTGGTTCTCATACAACTCTCTCAAGCTGGAGAACCGGATATGGGGCCCACTCGTCGTTCTGCACTGAAACTCAGCCATGTATGGGTCCATACCCAAATATTCGACCAACCACTCGATCGCCTCGACCCTCTGGATCCGGGAATAGTGCAGCAGTCACCCTCTGATCGACAGGTGGAGCAAACAATGAACATCGTGTAATGTGATCGTCAACACCCCAACCGGTAAGTGGAAAGAAGACGTCTCCCGATGCCACCGCTCCACGAAATCCCCCTGCATGCCGTGCCTGATAGTGGTATACCCGATCATGCACAACCCACGAAGCCCGGAAGCAGTCACCACATCATTAAACCACTGCACCTCTGATTTAAACAGATCAAAAATCTTCCGCGTGTGGTTCACTATTTTTAGCGTCGGCCTTTCCTGTTACAACAAATGTGTTTTCGGAAATGAACTTTCGAAACCCCCCTGCGAACACCATTTTTGCAGGTTTCATGACAGGCACCCAAAACACTTCAAAACTAGTTTTTATGCTTCTAAACAACCCTAGAGACTACTAACAACCTACCCCTATATCATTTTTCTAATTTCTAACAACCCTATTATGCATTTCAATCATAGATCTAAAGTTTTAGAAACTTACAAATTGAAGGTGATTGTGATGCTTTAGAATGTAGTAGAACAAGTAGATGGAGCCTTTGAAGTAGCCTTGGAAGTTGGTTTCTGAAAATCTTAGAGAGGTTGAGATTGAAAGTTATTTAGGATAAATGTGTTTTGGGGGGAGGCAGTATTGTTTAAACAACATAACGCGCATTATGTCGGAAATGCATTTCCGAAATGTTGTTTTCGGAAATGTATTTCCGAATTTTTTTTACGTAAATGAGACGTATCAGATGAGAACTTTGGTTATTATGAAAACTGAGAACGTTTAATAATAATCATACGATTTAAAATCAATGCCTCAGATTTTATTTAAATTTTAAGAGAAAATAATTAATAAATAAATTCTGATTTAAATACATATCACGTAAATGCATATCTGAGCATTGATTTTAAATCGTATGGTTGTTATTAAAAGTTCTCAGTTCTCATAATATCAAAGTTCTCATTTGATACGTTCATATATTATATATATATATACACGGAATTCAATGTTTAACCAAAAAACTCACAAGTGTGAAATATTTAAAAACATCATGAAATCATTCCAATAAAATTCGTTAAAAATAATAAAATCAAATTAACTAATAATAAATATTTAGTTTTTGAAATAATATTCATTTTTATTAATAGTAAATCATGAAAGGATATTTTTGGAAGTAAATTGATTGATTCAAATATAATCTACAAGTTTTAATAATGAACAAAATTGTTTGTCACTAATTCGATTAGTTTTAACCGATTAATAAATTTAAAATTGGCTATATATTAAGTGAATATATAATTAATGAAATATACATATAAAAATATTATTTAATATTTTATTTCTCATTTTCATTTTATTATTTAATTTGAAATAAAGTTGTCACTAATTTAGAATAGATGTTTTTGCATTTTTTTATATAGTCTAACTATATTGAATAAATTTCTTTTACTCATTTAATTTTTATGGAACCTTTAGTGTTTCAATCCAAATAAATTATAATTTACACAATCTCATTCTTATTTAATTTTTCTTTTGTTTTCAATATTGTTATTAGTGAATTTATTTTTTTTATTCTCAATTTTGTTGTTTTAATTTCAGATAAAAACATTAGACTTCATTTGAGACTCCGTTTATTATGTTGAATCAGTTTTGAACAATTATTACACTGAACTTTGGGTCTGTTTAAGAAATTTTCTTAATTTGTTCATGGAAAAAAACCAAACATTCACATATATCCTGTCTTGAGAAATGATAAGTGTACACCATTTTCTACACTTACACCGTAATTGAGTACATACAATGCACTAGTTTCATTTTTTAAATAATTTTTTTGTCTTGAATTTTGTGCAACAAATTTTTCCTTTGTTATAATTTAAGGTATAAGATACGGTGTATCAAAAGTGGGTGTAAAAATAGCATGCCTCATCCCGTCTTAGAAGTTACTTTTTCATTTATCCAAAGTTACTAACCTTAATCTATAATATGATAAAACTCACTTTCATTAACTAATTTTCATGATTCAAATACCCGTGCGGAAGGACGAGTCTCTTACTAGTTATTTATAGAAATATTATTTCTCAACCAATCATATAGTATAGAATAAAGGCAAGTTCCATGATATGCACGTGGAATGAGAAATCTAACTGGTTAACCTAGATTTCCTTCAGCCGTAAAATTAATAGTTGAACACTCTGGTATCCTCAACCAATCAAATAATATAATTCAATGCTATGTCATTTTCTTATGTTTATTTATTTTAAAATAAATTAAAATTTAAAATTAATTTACACTAAAGGTACCGGTACCCAACTAGTTATCATGGGTACCTAAGAATTTACCAAATTAATATTCATATATTTCCTGCCTCCGTCGAAACGAATCGTTGTTTGCCACTACCAACCACCATACACAAACTATATCTTTTAAATACCCTTCATTCTCCTCTCACAACCAAACACATTCGCTCTCTCTCACTCTCTCCATGACAATGAAGGGAAGCTGATAGGAAGCAATTCCTACCAAACCTATAAACTAGGGTTTCTACAGTAAAAAGGGGAAGAACACTAGAAACTATCTAAGAGAAACAAAATAAAAGATAACATTTTCATTCATTTCATAATTTTTTCATTTCTCAATGAGTACATATATAGTAGTAATAGAGGATAGTAATGAAAGACCCCATAACTAATTAAAGGCCCAAATACAACTAAAATCTAATAACAATACTAATAATATAAGTTCTATTATTACCCCCTATCAATATAAATACTAATAACTATTAATATAAATTATATAATACCCTTCTATCATTGCTCTGGGGTTCACTCGAACCTTGTCCTCAAGGTTCTAAAATTACTCTCGGATTCCATTGCTTAAACTGAATAATCATAGCAAGAAATTTATCTTGAGTCACTGGTTGAAGGTTCTGCGCAGTTGCTTTCAAGTTACGAAATCCATGACTTAAACCTTTGGCACATATATTATTGTACAACATTCCTTTTAAAACACTATCAAAATCAACATTAGCATCCATAATAGCATCTTGGTATTCACTTTTCTTCCCTGAAGTAATCTTTTGCAATAGATCAAGACCAAATCCACCATCCTTTTGTGTTCCTGATTTTTTCATAAGTTAGAGTTATCCAATTGCAATTTTCTCCTATCCCCCTTGAATGCACTCTAAATTGTTGATACATAGCCAAAGAATCATATTGATCAATAGTGTCCACAGTTTCCTCGAGAGCTGATTGGGGAAATGAAAACTCCACACAAAACAACCCATTTGATAAAGTAAATCCTTCACCATAGAGGATATATAAATCCGAGGGCTCATAATTTGTCCTTAATATTTTGACAACCCGCTCTAAGAAATAACTAGCAACACTAGGCAGCATTTCCAGTTCACCTTTTCTTTTGTATGTGGCCTTAATGGCATCATCATTCCACAATTCCTCAATCAAGGGTACATATTCACGAGTAGCGGCATGAAAGATTGCGTCCTGTAACACCCTTCTAAAACCCCCACGGAAAATATAATAAAAATTCAGAGTAAACATGAAATACAAGGATGTCACAACTTCTTTAACATAAAATACTATAGTCATTTGTCATGCCACACGAGGAACCATTTAACATAAATACAATTCATGTTCAACACAGCGGATTATAATTCATAACATTGCATAATCATCATCATTCATGCAAGTTCTCTAATACAATTATAAACAACAAAGACCGACATAATAATTCGTCTCTAAACTAGCGTTCCCCAGTGTTACAATCAGAGCATGACTCGACACGAACTAAGGGCTAGCCTATAAGCTATCTTCACCCAATCAAGACGCCGCTACATCCTTAATCTGAAATCATCAAAGTAAGGGTGAGTTTCATTCGAATTAATAAGCATTATGCAATCATAAGCAATAAAATCTCATAGTAATTATCATCCACTCAATCATACATATAATCAGAATTATTACAACAAGTAAACATCAATCCAACAATATTGGCCATCGGCCCACAACTCATCAATTATACCAATGATCAAGTTATATTAACAACATATTCTTAATACATCAATCATATAAACACACCAAGGCATAACACTGAATTCCATCCAATCATGTTATAACCAATGCATATGATTAAACTGACACTATGCATGTGGTACCATACATGGGATATACCCATCCAACTGATATCCTCATCACTGAGATACAGTTTAACCAGCACCGATTCCACACACAGGGAATCATGCTCACCAAATATCCAGCACCGATTCCACACACTGGGAATCATGCTCACCAAAATATCCAGCACCGATTCCACACACTGGGAATCATGCTCACCAAAATATCCAGCACCGATTCCACACACTGGGAATCATGCTCACCATTTTATCCAGCACCGATTCCACACACTGGGAATCATGCTCACCATTTTGATCCACTTTCATCACCGGGATCCATCACCAAAAATGTATGCCAATGAATGCAACATATAACATGCTTACAACATCACCAATTCGATGTAACACATCGTCTCATTATCATCACCAAATCATCACCAATAAGCATGTATATATTCTTAGCATTCATACAAACATATCACACATACATTCACCACAGTTCACATGTTAATATTAAAAGTATATTAACATTCATAAATCATCAATCATCACCACGTTCATGCATCGTTACATCTAACCTCATTGCACACAATGTAACCAATTATCAAACAACCCAACAAAATAATCACAAAACATGTATTCATTTACGACATGTTATAAACCAACATCACCCAATGAATATCACAATCTCATCACCAATACAGAACATGCATCAATAGTCATGTATATAAGCACATATACATATACTATCTTTCAATTCATTAATAATTAAATCGAGTTTAAAAAGTAAAGTTGGATATTGTCCATTTTATCAATTCATCAGATAAAGCATCTCATTAGCTTCGCAACGCCCAAAACGGCACATAAATCGGATACTCAGATCAAAAGTTATGAGTTTTCAAAGATAAAACATTTTTAGAAAAATGCTGCAGGAACGGGGTTGTCCCTACGTGGGAACCGGTTCCTGGCAGCTTCAAAATCTCGTCTCTGGTTTTTACTATGGGGAACCGGGTTGTCCCTACATGGGAACCGGTTCCCAGCTACCCAGAACCCATATTTCTCTGTTTTTACAAGGGGGAACCGGTTCGTCCCACAT
Organism: Vicia villosa; assembly: GCF_029867415.1. NCBI lineage: Eukaryota > Viridiplantae > Streptophyta > Magnoliopsida > Fabales > Fabaceae > Vicia > Vicia villosa. The sequence continues at coordinate 92,872 of NW_026705812.1, read as the reverse complement.
GGGAACCGGTTCCTACGTACCTGCACAGCAAAAATCACCATTTTGACAGCTTTTACCCTATCCCATAACCCCAATTTCAGGTACATACGAACATAGCACACAATTACCATCAGTTTGCACATCATAACATATTTCAGACAAGTTTTATACAAGTATTAACACATATAACATGAATATCAACAAAATCATGTAATTCATACAATTCATCAAAACCTAACATAAATCCCAAACCCGACACGTACGATTGAACTAGATAACAATCCTAATCAATCATACTACCTACAATCACATAAGGAATACTAACCCGAAGAATCCCCCCCTTACCTCAGAGTCGAAACTTCGAAGGTTCTCTTCCCCTTTGGCTCTTCTCACTTTCACGTGTTCTCCTTTCTTCAGACTCAGTTCCTGCTTCTGCTTCCTCTTTTTCCCAAATTCCTTATTTTATGAAAAATAAAATAAAATATTATAATGGGCTTGCTTAGTCAACACCCCCTCTTCTGCTAATCACCACTCTAGGCCCAAATGCCAATATCTCATCATTTTCCATATAATTCCAAATAAAAATACTAAAATTCCAATTATTTAATTTAAATCCAAATTAAATTAATAAACTGAAATTATGGGGTGTTACAACTCTCCCCCACTAAAAGAGTTTTCGTCCTCGAAAACATACCTTAGACGAAAAGTCTCGGGATAGGAGTACTTCATTTGACTCTCCCATTCTCCGTTAACACCTTCTTAGTCGAGTCTCAAAATTCATCTGACATAACCAACATAAGCATATCTCATGCATTCAATCTCAGTTCTTACGTCGCATTTGACCATTCCCAAGGTATACCACTCGCTATAACTCCAACGGTTAACAACAATGAAACTTCGAGGTGTGATCCATACAATACACTCAATAACTGAATAATACAATTACACAATCCATGGTATGATCACAACTGATCAACGCTGTAGTAATGGATTCCATTTACCCATGTACTAACCTTAGGCACACTCTTCCAATTGAGCGATAAAGTAATACTTACACCCTTTACCAACTGCTTCCTTCAAGAACCCAATACTCATATTTCTATACCATTGAATTCCAATTGTCTGGCTCCTCTTAGGTCACACCAGAATTACTCAACACGCTACATTCTGCTTTTGCTGCACTATCCTGATTACTCATTGCAACCATCATTATCAATTAGACTTCTAGGTTATACCCAACTCTGGCCCTCTTTACTCATTCGTTCAAGAATCATTCTTTACCATCCATGGTTCTAACTCACCACTCGTCAATACTTACTCGCACTCAAAAACAAATTCCTGATTTACTTCATCTATTAAACATTCCAACTATGGAAATGAGTGCACATCAGTAGTTATAATTACATAGCTCATCATCCTCAATATACCATTTCTTACAAGATAGCTCAACAGAGTCCCACTCTTCACTAAGAATGAAATCAACTTCGTCCTTCGTAGAGTATAATCCTTCATTTCAATTAGAAATCCACACAATACCTTACAACATCATAAGATTATTATAGCATCATGTAATATCAATTCTTCTTCTTAACTTCTCCGAATACCCACTCGTTAACTACGTACAACCGTAATAGGATATCCATCATCTCGGCAATTATTCAAAAGGTCATAATCCTTTGGCACGACATCCTTACGTCCACGAGATTCTAAACCCAACATATAGATAAACACATATTCTCCATGTAGAACCCCGACATATTAATTCTGACTGCTCACGAGTAGCACTCATAACACCACTTTACATCATACTTTCGCTGTACGACTACGACTACTCGTCTTAAGTCACCGTCCAATGCTTTGCACTCCTTCATATTCACTTCTTCTTAATTTTCCACAATATGGTGAGTGGTCATTCTCACATCTCAGCATTCATCACATCTTATACCATTAAGGTAACAAGCAACCTTATACCATCTATATGATTCCGCCTATTATCAACAAGAGATTAAGGGTGATCAAGTCCTCAATTTGTCAATAGATAGCCGACAATCATATTTAAGCATAGACCGTTGTTACTACATAATAGCGTCTTTTCCGAGTTTGCACCCAAACTCAACAACATTGTCATAGTCTAACAATTCTCTATGGTGTCCTTCTTCTAGAATATTCTTTTTCAGCTCGGTAACATCTGGAACACAACTGCGACTTCTAGACCTCATTACACCATCCTCGTCAATTCTGAATTCACCGTCTTTACCTTTGCAATCCAAAGTCGACTTATCGATCAACTCAGCATCAGCTTTCTGACTTTCTCTATTCCCGTCAGGAATACCATTAGTCAGTTTCAGTATACCCAATCTAACCTTATCAGGAGCACTTTCACATACCAAACTTAATTCTCTGAATTGTTCAATTTAATCCAACTCTTTCTCCATCAGCATCGATCTTTTTAGAGGTTCCCTACTCAGTGCATTGACACAACATCTTCCTCACCAAGATAATAATCCAAGCAAAATCTAACCATGTCTATTGCTTCACATTAAGTCCTTGCTGATCAAAGGGGTACTCCAGACTCTTATGATCACTAAACACTTCGAACCTCGAACCATACAAATAACGTCACCGCAACTTCAAACAAACCATGGCTGCCAATTCTAAATCATGAGTCAGATAATTCCTTTCCTGCGCTTTTGATCGTCCGACGCATAAGTTACTATTTACTGGTTTTACATCAATACACCATCCAAACCCATCAACGACGCATCACAATATACCACAAATGGTTCCAAAGTCTATTTCACTTTTTCTAATGATTCCTTCATCACTCAAATCCATCAATATTTAAATCATCTTTATCCGCTTATTTATCAACGACATATTCTACTCGACTTCGTTCCGAACAATCGCGGTAATAAGCATTCCTATTTCAACACTGGTCTAGGCCTCTTTATCCAACATCATAATATCTCCTCATAGGACCACTCTATGGTATTTATAACTCTTCCATAAGGTATAACATAATCTCTCCTCTTCATGAGTTCAAACGGTACATTAATCCGACACTCAGAGCTCAAAACATGTATGTTCCCAATCGTTACTCAAGATACAATACCGACACCATGCAACAAAACTCTATACGACATCTCCAAAACTTCTCAATTGGCACATTTAAACTCTAAGATTGCTTCTCAACAAGCCTCCTCATTATTCCTTTATTCTGTTTAACTCTGACACTGACATCCCATGCCGCACCAACGAACAATCTAGTTCTAAGGACAAGAGTAACCGTAACTTCACCTCTTTCTAACATCATCATGACACAATTAAATATGTTACAGCTGCTGCAACCATTTTTATAACAAAGTTCATCTCGTTAGCTTTCCGACGCTTCAAACGGAACTCAAATCGGGTGTCTAGAACTCCAGTTATGAATTTTCGAAATTTCATAACGATTCAGCAATCTTCCTGCGATTTGCTTACGGAAATGCTGCTCCAAAGCTCATTCTTTTCAAATTAATCTCATTATTAACATCATCTTATCACATCTCTTCGCTTCCAAACTTCTTATAACTTAAACAACACATTTCATCGCTGAAGTTCGATTTCTGCAACATCCTGAAACCAAATTCATGTACGCCATCATCAACCTTCTTATCCTTGAGATCATACTCGTCTCTTTGCATTACTCGCACTTTAAAGCATTCTCAACAACATCGATAACCTCTACTATCATCTCAATTACGTACTAGTAATCCTATTGCATGGTCTACGACAATACTTCCTTTAATCACTGCTTCAACAGCGACCTTTCACACAGGCTACTCACACGACAACATCACAGTACGTCAGTAGCACTTGAAGCCTCACAACTTCGAAATTCCATTTCTCAGAAATAACCATCATCTACTCCGAGACACTCCAACTGAATAACGACCACAGTCTTCAGCCCAAGTCACCTTCACTTCAGAAAACAATAAGTCTACACTCTTGTACTGCTGCCCTACGCATCACTCTAACATCTTGAATCTGAGACATATCCGAGAAGCATAGCTTCTCCCCCACTAGTCTCAATCCCACTTCTACAGGCAAACAATTAGAACACACTGAGTACCGACAGTGTTTCACACACATGTCGCATACCGAAAGGACATTAACAACAAGACTCTGGTCACAAGGACCAACTATGCTCTGATACCACTATTGTAACACCCTTCTAAAACCCCCACGGAAAATATAATAAAAATTCAGAGTAAACATGAAATACAAGGATGTCACAACTTCTTTAACATAAAATACTATAGTCATTTGTCATGCCACACGAGGAACCATTTAACATAAATACAATTCATGTTCAACACAGCGGATTATAATTCATAACATTGCATAATCATCATCATTCATGCAAGTTCTCTAATACAATTATAAACAACAAAGACCGACATAATAATTCGTCTCTAAACTAGCGTTCCCCAGTGTTACAATCAGAGCATGACTCGACACGAACTAAGGGCTAGCCTATAAGCTATCTTCACCCAATCAAGACGCCGCTACATCCTTAATCTGAAATCATCAAAGTAAGGGTGAGTTTCATTCGAATTAATAAGCATTATGCAATCATAAGCAATAAAATCTCATAGTAATTATCATCCACTCAATCATACATATAATCAGAATTATTACAACAAGTAAACATCAATCCAACAATATTGGCCATCGGCCCACAACTCATCAATTATACCAATGATCAAGTTATATTAACAACATATTCTTAATACATCAATCATATAAACACACCAAGGCATAACACTGAATTCCATCCAATCATGTTATAACCAATGCATATGATTAAACTGACACTATGCATGTGGTACCATACATGGGATATACCCATCCAACTGATATCCTCATCACTGAGATACAGTTTAACCAGCACCGATTCCACACACAGGGAATCATGCTCACCAAATATCCAGCACCGATTCCACACACTGGGAATCATGCTCACCAAAATATCCAGCACCGATTCCACACACTGGGAATCATGCTCACCAAAATATCCAGCACCGATTCCACACACTGGGAATCATGCTCACCATTTTATCCAGCACCGATTCCACACACTGGGAATCATGCTCACCATTTTGATCCACTTTCATCACCGGGATCCATCACCAAAAATGTATGCCAATGAATGCAACATATAACATGCTTACAACATCACCAATTCGATGTAACACATCGTCTCATTATCATCACCAAATCATCACCAATAAGCATGTATATATTCTTAGCATTCATACAAACATATCACACATACATTCACCACAGTTCACATGTTAATATTAAAAGTATATTAACATTCATAAATCATCAATCATCACCACGTTCATGCATCGTTACATCTAACCTCATTGCACACAATGTAACCAATTATCAAACAACCCAACAAAATAATCACAAAACATGTATTCATTTACGACATGTTATAAACCAACATCACCCAATGAATATCACAATCTCATCACCAATACAGAACATGCATCAATAGTCATGTATATAAGCACATATACATATACTATCTTTCAATTCATTAATAATTAAATCGAGTTTAAAAAGTAAAGTTGGATATTGTCCATTTTATCAATTCATCAGATAAAGCATCTCATTAGCTTCGCAACGCCCAAAACGGCACATAAATCGGATACTCAGATCAAAAGTTATGAGTTTTCAAAGATAAAACATTTTTAGAAAAATGCTGCAGGAACGGGGTTGTCCCTACGTGGGAACCGGTTCCTGGCAGCTTCAAAATCTCGTCTCTGGTTTTTACTATGGGGAACCGGGTTGTCCCTACATGGGAACCGGTTCCCAGCTACCCAGAACCCATATTTCTCTGTTTTTACAAGGGGGAACCGGTTCGTCCCACATGGGAACCGGTTCCTACGTACCTGCACAGCAAAAATCACCATTTTGACAGCTTTTACCCTATCCCATAACCCCAATTTCAGGTACATACGAACATAGCACACAATTACCATCAGTTTGCACATCATAACATATTTCAGACAAGTTTTATACAAGTATTAACACATATAACATGAATATCAACAAAATCATGTAATTCATACAATTCATCAAAACCTAACATAAATCCCAAACCCGACACGTACGATTGAACTAGATAACAATCCTAATCAATCATACTACCTACAATCACATAAGGAATACTAACCCGAAGAATCCCCCCCTTACCTCAGAGTCGAAACTTCGAAGGTTCTCTTCCCCTTTGGCTCTTCTCACTTTCACGTGTTCTCCTTTCTTCAGACTCAGTTCCTGCTTCTGCTTCCTCTTTTTCCCAAATTCCTTATTTTATGAAAAATAAAATAAAATATTATAATGGGCTTGCTTAGTCAACACCCCCTCTTCTGCTAATCACCACTCTAGGCCCAAATGCCAATATCTCATCATTTTCCATATAATTCCAAATAAAAATACTAAAATTCCAATTATTTAATTTAAATCCAAATTAAATTAATAAACTGAAATTATGGGGTGTTACACGTCCAATTTCAGTTTCTCTAAAACTCTTCCTGTGGTACGTGTGACAAACTATGATCCAGCGACATGCCAATCATGTTCAACACATGATATTTCAACCATTCGGCACCCTTTCTGGAAAAAATGTCAAGAAACCGATCACAACTTGACATTCTTGATTCCATTATTTCTACTCTGACTTTATCAAATAAAAAAGGAAGACCCATCCACCTATTTTTCATACTTTCTGGCCCAAACATAGGGTGAGTACATAGAACGTCAAAATAAGGTGGCGAATATTGAAGAAACATTTTTCTAGGAAATTCTTTGACAGAAAGTACATCAACAAACAAAGTATTTATCTTCAACCTCTGCACAGGCAATGACTTAAGAACTTACTATGTTGAAAGAATTGAAGTGCAAAGTAAAATCACTTCTGGATGTTATTCAAAGAGATCATCTCCATCATTAAAACAGGAAACTCCCAATTCTTGAGCCACATTAGAGTAGTATGTTCTAGAGTATGCTAACACTTTATGGCCTTGACGTACAATTTTTTTTGCAAGGAATTGACCAAAGTTTCCAAAACCAATGATCGCGATCTGGAGCTTTGTGTTGTCATCAGCCAGGAAAGAATCATTTGACTATAATAACCATGTAGTTTGGCTTAGCAGATCTCTGCTTTTTTGGAGGATAACACAATGGCAGATCCATTATGGCTAGACTATGCCATAACATAGTTGTTGCTATCTTGTAAATTTTGGACCTTTCCGGTATTCTCAAACTATTGCTTCCTCACAACCATGGTTTTAAATTGCGGTTGCGGATGTGGTTGCGGTTGCAGTCACTGCGGTTGCGGCTATTGTAGTTGTTGCGATGCGAAATGCGGTCGTTGCGGCGTGAATTCATATTTATGAACATAAAATATTATATTTTATTATTTATTTTCGATTTCACATTTCTTCCATTTCCTCTCTAAATTTTCATATATATATCTCTTTAATAATTCGTCATCATTTTGAATATAACTAATCTTTTTAAAATATATCTTAAATCTACGATATAATTAAAAAAGAAGGTAGACCAAATAATTTTTACGAGCATTGCATAATCTTTTGCTGCCTGATGCGGTCTGATGCGGCTTGATGCGGCCGATGCGGTGTTATGATGCGGTCGTTGCGGTGTTATGATGCGGTTTTTATTGTGATTTGCAATCACACCACAATTGCGGCCTGATGCGGATGCGGCCACTATCGCAACTGCAATATTGCGGCCGCATTAGGTGATGCGGTCCGCAATTTAAAACCATGCTCACGACATCGTGCAAACGCGTAAACAGCTGTTTCCTCAAGTCCTCAAAAGCCAAATTCAATAACGATTCATACCCTTTAGTATTAATAGGAGTAGATTCCAACAACAACATATCCAAAACCTTACCAACAGTATGTGTTATGAACTGTGACCCTCCTTCATACCTATCATGATCAGCACATCTCATCTCCACCATTCTACATCCTTTTCTTCCGAATACATCAAGAAACTTCTCACATCTGGAAATCCTATGCATGGTTTTAAATTGCGGACCGCATCACCTAATACGTCCGTAATATTGCGGTTGCGGTAGTATCCACATCCGCATCAGGCCGCAATTGCAGTGTAAATGCAAATCACAATAAAAACCGCATCATAACACCGCAACGACTGCATCATAACACCGCATCGGCCGCATCAAACCGCATCAGGCCGCAAGAGATTATTCAATGCTCGTAAAAATTATTTGGTATATCTTCTTTTTTTAATTATATCGTAGATTTCAGATATATTTTAAAAGGATAAGTGATATTCAAAATGATGACGAATTGTTAATGAGATATATATGAACACTTCTAGAAGATATAGAATGAATGTGAACTCGAAAATAAATAATAAAATATAATATTTTATGGTCATAAATATGAAATCACGCCGCAATGACCGCAATCCGCATCGCAACAACCGCAATAGCCACAACCGCAGTGACCGCAACCGCTACCGCATCGGCAGCCGCAACCGCAATTTAAAACTATGATCCTATGCTCTTCGTTCCCAATTCAAACTTTCTCGTAAACAAACGGGAGGCAACTACAGCTACGACTTTCACTCTCAGGTCCAAACATAGGGTGTGAACAAATGATATCGAAATCGTTAGCCAACAACTCGAGAAGAAGGCTTTTGGGAAATTCTTTGACGAAAAGTACGTCGACGAGTAACGCAATGCGTTTGAGTTGCTAAAATGGAAGAGAAAGGGGAACATTATAAGTTGAAATTATTGAAGTATAAGGAGAATATCTTCGGGGTGTTCTTCGTAGAGATCGTCGGTGTCAGGGAAGAAGTTAACGCCGAGTTATTGAGCGACAACGAAATAATCAGAACTGAAATGAATTAAGAAGGTGTGGCCTTGACGGATGCAGGTGTTGGCGAGAAACTGACCAAAGTTTCCGAAACCGATTATAGCGAATGATGAGATGTTTGGTGGTTGAGGTGCGTTTCGAATTTGGGGAAATTGAGAGAATGGAAGTTTAGGGTTCAGGTGAGAAATGGTTGAATGCGACGGCGGTCGCTATCTCCACTAAAGTACCTAAAACCAGGAGCTCTTGCAAAACTCAGACACTCCAACAAAATCAAACCAACAGGAAGCTGCAAAACCAAATGAACACCAACTCCGTCGCCACCGCCACAGAATTTCGATAACGATGTGCCTTGCTTTGATCCAATTTCCATTAACCGCCCTCGTTGTCCGTAGAAATAAACTCTCCGCTGTTACACCTATTTTTACTGAGCATACATAAATATATTTGTTTTACATCTAGGTTTTAACTACATGTGTTGTTGTTCTTTATTTTATATCTTTTTAGGATTTTTCCTGCAAGAATAAGGTCTTATTTGTCTACACGTGATGATTATTAAGTTTTAAAAACGAAAAGTACTTTGTGTTTTAGTGTTTTGAAGATCCCAATGATGGTGAATTGATTTGAACTTGTATGGGGAAATTAACAAGTGATTGAATGATCCACAATAAATCACGTCTTTAGTTTAGATCAGTTAATGCAATTAAAAGGCTACAAAGAATAATTAATGGTGCTCAACAATCATGCATGCATCTTTTATTAATTTCTCTTGGGGAAAACCATATTTTTACCATATTTATTTATTAAAAAAAATTCATGCGCATCGCACCAACCAAAATTTCAACCCCAACATCTATTACCACATTTATAATTTAAAAACCTGGTTTAATTGCACACTTTGATGTTGTGTTTCTACGAGACCAAAACTAGTTGACTCTAGGAGGGTTCTTATTAAGGTGATTCCCATGCAGAATCTCACTCTCCATAATTCGTTCATTTATGGAGAAATTTCTTCTAGATGTTCAGAACTTTGGTTTCGAGTGGTGGCTTTAGTGGCTAAGTAATCTAAATGTCTAGTCATCGAGAATCATTTTCTCCACTTATGATATTGGCTTTGGTGTATTGGAGTCTCCTACATGCTTAGAAGAAACGTGTTTTCTGTAAATTAAGCGTGCTATTTGGGGAGTTTATAGAGGTGGAAGCATGGTTTTAAATTGCGGTCCGCAACCGCAATTGCACCCGCAATATTGCGGATGCGGTTGCCTCCGCAACCGCATCGGACCACAATTGCCGTGTGATTTCAAATTACGTCTCCAATTATATTTGAAACCAAATCAGACATTTTCAATCATGTTTCTTCAAGTATTTTTATCAAAAGAACAATATATTAGAATTTTAAAACTTAATTTACTAAAAAAACTTAAGATTAAGTGTTTTTATATCATTGTATTTCAAACATTCCCTATAAAAATTCACACCGCAACAGCCGCAATGCGCATCGCAGCAACCGCAATGACCGCAATCGCAACACCCGCAACCGCATCCGCAGCCGCAACCGCAATTTAAAACCATGGGTGGAAGACCAAATCAATGACCAAATCTATGATTGATAGAGATTATTGATAACAATTTTAGTTAGTGTATTGAATTCTTGAAAGTAGTTAAAATATGAAGATGTTGCCTCTATTTATCTAGTCTAGATGAATCTTTGTAATTCTTACGCTCTCTTTCATCCGGTTGAGAATTTGACCATTCCCTTCATCAGGGTTAGTGTGGCCTTTTTAAGGTGATGGTTTTTTGGCATCCTCGATAAGATAGGTTTCCTTCATAAGAGATCATGTTTAACCAAAAGGTGATTGTTGACCCAATTGGAGTCTCTTATCATATGTTTAGGTTTTGGTAGAGCATATCTCTCATTTGTTTGTCTTTTATAAGATTTCTTTGACTGTGTGGTATAAGATATTTAAAATGTTGAGATGGAGAGTGGTTTTTCCTATGAATCCTAGATTTCTTTTTGAGATTCATCTATTTGTATTTTGGTGGTAGAGAAGATATTAGAGTTGAATTTTATATGGTTTGACTTATATTATAGAAAAAAAATTAAATAACCAACTTTAAAAAAAAACTTAAAAAACCATGTTTTCAAAATAATTACCAAAATGTTTAGGTTTGGCAGACCCCCTAAGGGTATGCGCCCAACCAGTTGGCGCAAATCAACAAAGTTTAGGTGTTGTAGCCATTTCAAATGGCGCATACTCACAACCTAGCCATTCAAAATGGCGCATGCATGCTACCCTACTGTCATACCCCAATTTTTTACCTAAGATACCACCTCATATCATAGCATATGCATCATTTGCATCTCTAACAAATTGCATAGCTTGTGTTTGCTACTTGTGACTCAGCAGGATTTAAACAAGAAATCACTCATCAGTACAAGCAACAATCAATTAGGGTTTTGTTCTACCTTCATCTCAAATGAACCATCTTCATCAACAATCAACATTTGGTCCTCAGAGATTCATTTCAACAAGCTCAAAGGCTCTGAACCAACCAGATTAGGGTTTTGACTGAAGATAGTATACTCCTGACTTTTGCTCAGGATTTGACCTAATGACTTGGGATATGACTTCAAGACCCCAAGTGCATCATTTTGACCTAATCTATTGGCTAAAGACATCTCCTACACAAGGATTGATCAACAGTGAAATTTCAAGTCATCAGAATTAGGGTTTTGAATTATCAGGGACTGAAATCAGGGATCACATTTGGGAAACCCTAAAAATCCCCAGGGAGTCAATCAAAGATTTCAATCATCCTCTAATAATCCATATGACAACATCCAATGGAAATTGTGTCTCAATTCAAGATCCACAGTCATCAATTTCATCAGATCGACAATTAGGGTTTTTGACCTAATTCACTAAAACTAACTTTTTAATCAGAACATGGTGCCACAACTTAAACAATGGCTCAATATCCTCTAATGCTTCAATATGATCCATTCATACCATTCATTTGGTGAGGATAGCTTGGTTCATTTGAAATCTCCAGAAACGCGATTCGTCTGAAAAAGTCAACTGTACAAGATCACCATTGACTTTTGGGGAATTTTGGTCAACCATGACTTTTGAAGTTTTGAATCATTAATATATGATATATGAATTCATTTGATCAAGAAAATCAATCAAGAATCAAAAAGTCAAAAGTTTGACTTTCCATACTTAGAAAAATTCTAAGTGTTTTTCAATGGTTTTTTCCAAACTTTGGAAGGGAATTTCTCAAAATTTCACCTACAAACTGAAAAAAACTTCCAACATGAAAGTTGTAGATTTTTATCCAATGAACAACTTTGTCACATATAATTTTTTTCCAAAAGATCAATCATTTAAGAGATATGGAGCTTCAAAGTTGGTATCTTTTGAAAATTTCACTTAAAACTTCATTTTCTTCAAAGTTCATGGATCTTTTTCACCCATTTCCTTAAAGGTCTTGAAGAAACTTTCAACTAGGGTTTTGAAGTGTGTAATATGAGGTTTCCAAAATGTCCAAGAGCATGAAAAAATATGAAGTGTAGCCATGGTTTTGAATTTTGACATTAGTGAACTTTTCATTTGAAATTTCAAGTCATTTTGCCAAAGTTATGAGCCATTTTGCCAAATGATACAAATAATGATGCATAGATGCAATAATTGAAGATATTTTCTGATTTGAAGATCAAAATGGAAGAGGATAAGAAGCTAGAGAAATAACCATGGTTAAGTCACTTTTTAACCATATGCATTTAATGGTAAGATTCCTTTCTATCTCTTAAGTGCCAAATCACCAATCTTTGATCAACTTGCCAAGCTCTGCATTCAGAAGTCTTGGCCTATAAATAGAGGTGCAAATCACTCTTCAAATCACACCAAAACCTCACAATTATAGGTTTTCTCTCTTCTTTCTTGAATTGCAAGTTTCAAGTTTCAAAGTGAGGTAGAAATCCCAACCTCCAAACCTTTGAAGTTCTGAGCAAAGTGATGCTTCCCACAACTCATAAACACCATATGTGATGTGTCTGATCCATCCATATACCCCAATAACACTAAGAACTCAGAATCACTACCTCACTTCTCAAATATGCATAACATATGCCTTATCATGCCAATTTTCATTCAAGATCATTTCTGTCCAAACTAACACTTCCAACACCTCATACATGTCACATATGAACTATCCAAACACTCACATATGATCTGTAACCTCATAATCATCAAGCTCGATTCATACTTGAAGCAACTGCAGATCAGGTTCTATGGCCTTGCTCAGGTGAATTCAGTCTGTTCCAAGCATTCAAACATGTTCCATAAGGTCCACTGATGCTGTTCAGATCAAGAAACCATATCTGGAATCCTTCATTTGCAGAATTCGATCCTCAGTTGAGCCGTTTTTAAGGTAAGTGCTCATGAACTTCAAACTCTATCATACATGCATCATAAATGAAAAATTGAGTTACCATCTTGTTTCTGCACCATCACTGAATAATAACCCTCAATCAATTGCATCATATCATGATCATACACGATTTCACAATGATTTGTCATATTAGGGTTCTTCGTGTTCATCAGAAAATTAATCATCTTAGAACAAAAATAAATAAAATTAAAGATCACCATCATGTTCCTCATGAGAAACCGAGTAAGATAGACCCTTTACTTGATCAAAATAACACAGTTTCATTGATTTTCAAGAATCAGTTAGGGTTGTGTTCTTGGCGCGTTTTTTGTTTCAGAAAATTCAAATTCTTGTTTTAAAATATATTTAATGGAACGCGTATGTATTACAAGTCACAAGCGTGGCTCAGTTGGCAAGTGTTTCTGCTGGTGAGAGTGAGGGCGTGGGTTCAAACCCTGGCAGGACCAAACCATTCTTTTTAACACTTGTTTTTCTTCATTTTTTTAACAACTTTAACCAATTAATTAACTAACCAAATCAATTCATTTTTGCTTCATTTTTTACACACCTCTTTTTTAATATATATATTTTATGAATATAAAAAAAAATCACAAAAATATCTTTATTTAATACATTTTTAATTAAGTATAAAATGACATATTTTAAGTGTTTTTAAATACTTTAAATATTGTTTTTTCACTTGATTTTTCAAACCTAATCACTTGTAAATATTTTGTGATCAAACCCTAATCATTTAGGTGTTAATTAAGTATAATCTTTATGTTTATCTTAATTGATTTGATTTCTTTCAAAATTTCAAATCGTTTCGAAACAAACGATCACCATTTTCAAAATGATGAATCATTTCTTTTTGAGTTTTTCTTTTCAAAAAAACTATTGATTAAATCTTTTGTGGATTGATTAATTGATTTCAAAAATACCATGGGCCTCCATGTAGGTATAAGTCCCAAGCCCCTTTTGTACTTACCCTTTCCTTTTTCTTTATACAAAAAAAAATTCTTTCAAAACAAACTTTCAAACAGTTTTTCAAACGACGCGTCTGTAAATAAACAATCAACCATGGGCCTCCATGTAGGTATAAGTCCCAAGCCCCTTTGTAAATACCTGTTTACATAGCTTTGAATAAACTCAAGTGGGTCTCTCCCCGAGTATAAGTCCCGAGCCCCCGTGTATACAAATGGAGCATGCTTACAGGTATATTTCCTTCATAAACTCCATTATATACACACACTTTGTCATATATATATAACTGTTCATATTTGTTCATGTACCTGTTCATGTTTGTTCATACTTGTTCATATTTGTGACTGTGTTATATACTTGTTCAACTTAGTACAACACTAGGTTCCCCATAGCCTCCTATTGGGCTTCGTGCAAAGAATCTCCCTAGTTTAGGTTAGGACATAGAGTATGGTTTCCCGGTGAAATCGCTCTAAGAGCTCAAACCAACTATACCATGCCTCCTCTTGGGCTTTGTACAAACGACTTGTCCCTCCCATAGCCTCCTCTTGGGCTTACAATGCAAGGACCCTGGATTGTCCCTCCCATAGCCTCCTCTTGGGCTTACAATGCAAGGACCCTCGGATAGCCTCCTCTTGGGCTTCGTACAAGGACCCACGGGCTTCTTATAAGCATCCCCAATATCCAAAACAAATACCCTAGGAGATTAGACGTTTATCATCTCTATGATAGGAGTATCTCATCTATATCATCACAAACAATCAATCAATCAAATAACTCTTTTTTGCCACAAGGCTGGCTAATCAATCAAACCTTTTTGCCACCGTACTGGCTGATTAATCAGAGTTTTTGTCACAAGGCTGACTTCATTGAAACTCTTACCACAAGGCTGGATGCTTAATCAAAACTTTTTGTCACAAAGCTGACTTCATTGAAAGTTTTTGCCACAAGGCTGGCTAAAAAGCATCTTTATCATTCTAGGCACCATAAATGGCATGGCCCAGGGCTTATAATGAAAACATTTTCAAACAAAAAACAAACAGATGTATGTGATGTTATAGATTAGATACATCGAACATTTAGATGACATTTGTCTCTTTTCCTTTGCTTCCACTAGCATAAGTGGGAACTACGATTGCTCTGACTTTCTCAACATCCCTTTGAGAATACGTAGGCACAAGGTCTTATCCCTTGGCGAGCAAAACTTCTCCCTCAAACCATTCAAACCTTAGCACCCGTAGACCCCGAGCTACAGATGCTCTGATTCCCTCTAAGGGATATGTATGCAGAGGATCGCGATGATCTTTGCGAGCATAATCAAACAAACACCTTAGGTCCCACCTCTTTCTTACAAGAACCTCCACCACAAAGAATGAAATAAACAAAACAAAGAAACCTATAGAGTACTATAGATACGTTGGGTGCTAATACCTTCCCTTCGTATAACCAACCCTCTTACCCGGAATCTCTCCCCCACTTTTTTAGGTTATTGCAGCTTTTTTCCTTTTCCTACTTTGGAAACAATAAAAAGTTTGGTCGAAACAAAAGAAAAATCATTTTTTGAGCACTCGAGCCCAAAGAAGGCATCAGGTGTCTCATCCCAAAAAAAAGATAACGATTTTTCCCCGCGACAGAAAAATGGCGACTTCACTGGGGAAAAAAAATCTTTTTATTGTTTCCAAAGAAAGGGTTATTTCTAATTGTTGTTTTTCATTTTAATTCCTGTTACATGTGTGGTTCTTTGGTTTTGTTACTTGTGTGGTTCTGTTACAAGTGATACATTATGGACAAATCCTAACCCGGATTAAGTACACATAAGAATTAGGTGGAGGGTATAGTCATGTACAGGCATACGTGAGAATCCTTCCGCTCAGTGGAGGTTCCTTGTTGGTAATATATGTTTAGCATGTTTCGTAGCGAAAACATTATTGCTGCATTGAACTGTTGAAGCTGAGTTGGCTGTAGAACCCCAACCCATCCTGGCCTTATTAGGTTGTGGCGCAGAAACGTTCAGGTGAAGACTTGGATAGTTGTCATGCGGAGAGCCACACTCAGACGAGTTTTTCTTGAGAATATTGCTGGCTCACAAGTTTAATTGTGCAAGCCGGTAATATCCGAAAGAAAAATGTAGACTCTGACGTATCAGTAGAACATGTTGTGCATGTGATTAACTAGAACTATCCCATTTTTGGTTCTCTGACCTCATGCTCGTGACGCTGGACCTATGAACCTGTGTGTACCATATTTGTGTACCATGTTTGTATTACCATGTATTACCATGTTCGTATTACCATGTTCGCTTTACCATGTTTGAATATGTGGCATCCATGCATCCATGCATTCATACATTCATTAATAAAAAAAAACCCATCTTTTTCCATAAAAAACATGATTTCTCCAAAGATTTAGAGGATTTTCTTTGCAAACATTATAGGATTAAGTTATGGAAGGGGTAAAAAGGTATACCAAAAAGTACGGTTTCAAAGCGCCTGATGTGGGAAAACTGATAGAATTAGCATCTTCTGTACAAGATCCTTCTAATTTTAGGAAAAGTTATGGAAAGCTTTTGCCTATCCTGAACACTCATGTTGATGAAGGACTTCTCAAAACTCTGGTTCAGTTCTATGATCCCGTCTACCGGTGTTTTACCTTTCCAGACTACCAGTTGGTACCGACCTTGGAAGAATATGCCAATCTTTTGGGTATTCTTGTGTCTGACAAAATACCCTTCAATGGTTTGGAAGCCATTCCTAAGTCACACGTCATTGCAGCAAGTATCCACTTGAAGAAATCTGAAGTAGAGAGTAATTGGACTACCAAAGGAAACCTCCCGGGTTTAACTTCAGACTTCTTAATAAAGAAAGCCTTTGATTTCATCGAAACTGGTAGCATGATAGCTTTTGAAGCTATACTAGCCTTGCTCATCTATGGGTTGGTTCTGTTTCCCAACGTCAACGACTTTGTTGATATCAATGCCATAAAGATCTTCCTGATTGGGAATCCTGTTCCGACTTTGCTTGGTGACAGGTATTTCTCTGTCCATCATAGGAATCGCCAAGGCGGTGGAGTCATTGTATGTTGTGCACCACTGTTGTTCAAATGGATTGTTTCACACTTACCTGAGTCTCCTATTTTCACGGAAAACCGAGAAGGTTTGCGTTGGCCTCGAAGACTTATGTCTCTTACTAATAATGATATTCGTTGGTATACCTTGGCTCACTGTGGTACAGAAACCATTGAGAGTTGTGGAGAGTTCGCCAACGTACCCCTCATTGGTACACAAGGAGGAATTAACTACAATCCGGTCCTAGCCCGACGACAACTCGGGTATGCAAATTCAGCTAAACCCATTGGTCTCGCAGTGGAATGCTACTTTTACCAAGAAGGGGATGATCCTCAAAGGTTGAAAACAAGAATGGTGAGAGCTTGGTACGACGTCCGATGGAAAGAAAAAAGGTGAGGCAAGAAATTGCATTGCTGTGGACGCCTACACCTGCTGGGTAAAGAAAAGAGCAAAGGAGTTCCAAATGCCTTATGCTTATGAAAAACCCATGTTTCCTGCAGTATCTCAACGACCCAACATTCCCACTATGGAGGAATACCAAGACACTTTAGCCAAGATGAGGTTAGAGAAAGATGCTTGGGAAGATAAGTTTCGTAGAACTGATATGGAAAATAGAAAGTTGAAGAAAAGAGTGAAAGATCACGAGGAAACCCTCTACTGTCAAGATGGATGGATCATGAGTAAAGATGAGAAGATCCGTCAGAAAGACGCTGCAATCTAGAGGTACATCAAAGAAAGCAAGAAAAAGTTTGAAGGCTCAACAAGCAACGCTCCGACTCCTGATGATTGGAAGAATGTTGTTGACAAATTAAGGACCGAAAAGGCCGAATTGAAAGCTCACTATGGGAAAGAAATCATGAAGCTCAAGCTGCACAACGCATTTGGTTCTTCGTCTGACGAAGATGCTTAGGATTGTTTAGCTTTTCATTTATCATTTGCTTTTGTAAGGAGCTACGCTCCAATGTTGTAACATTTCCCATTTATTCAATAAAAGAATAGTTTGTGTTCAAATGTTTGCAAGGAAATAATCTTTAAAATATTTGGAAAAATCATAAATTTCTTTTTGCATACACCATTATGCATATCGAGTTCGTTGTATAGAGTCTCATCTTTTGGATCTTTCTCCAATAGATCGTCAAGCTGTGGCGTCTCAAAGTTTCTCGACCGCGTTCGCAATCAGATCACAGATACAATACTCGTTCAAGCAGAAGAAGAGTAATGGAACACTCTGAACAAGAGAATATTGAGCTTCGTGGTACAGTGACCACCCTTCAGGAAAAGTTGGAAAGTCTCACTACTCTGGTTGACTCCTTAATGGCCGCACAGAATCAGCCGCCTCCACCTAACAGTCAAGTAGCGGTAACATCTGAAGTCACTACTCCAGTTTCTACGGTTGCATTCAGCATTCCATATTTCTCCATGCCAGAAGGTTGGGGCACGCCTTTCAGCTTTGGTGCAGGTTTTCGCCATAATTTCTCTGGGGTTCAAACAACCACAACTGAAGCGCCCGCTGCACAAAGTTCACTGTTCACTCCAAATCAGGGGGTAACTTTTTCCCAAATCACTATGGCACTTTCTCAACCCACTATGACGGTTCCGACCCCTACGATTCACACAGTTCCTTATGGTGGCAATGAGATTTATCATGATCAGGATGATAGCATAAATCAGCGTAATCTTGTGGGAGATCTCCAAGAGCAGTTTAACAAGATGCAGCTGGAAGTTAAAGCTATCCGTGGGAAGGATTTGTTTGGAAAGAATGCCCAGGAGCTATGTTTAGTTCCCAGTGTACAAATACCTGCTAAATTCAAGGTCCCTGACTTTGAGAAGTATAAAGGTAGTTATTGTCCACAAAGTCATCTTGTGATGTATGCTAGGAAGATGTCTACTTATGCAGATAATCATCAGTTGCTTATCCATTACTTTCAAGACAGTTTGACTGGTGCCGCACTGAAGTGGTACACAGGCTTGAATAGCACTAATATTCGAACATTCAATGACCTAGGTGAGGCCTTTGTCCGACAATACAAGTATAACTCGGATATGGCTCCAGACAGAGATCAGCTTCGATCCATGGCTCAGAAAGACCATGAAGCTTTCAAAGAGTATGCCCAACGATGGAGAGAAACTGCTGCTCAGATTAATCCACCGTTAAAAGAGAAAGAGATGACAAAGATCTTCTTGAATACTCTTGGCCCGTTTTATTATGAACACATGATTGCTAGTGCTCCAAGTGATTTCACCGAAATGGTAAACATGGGGATGCGTCTAGAAGAAGGGGTCCGAACCGGACGTCTAACTAAAGAAGGTGGATCTTCAAGCGGAACCAAAAAGTTCGGAAGTGGTTTCCCAAAGAAGAAGGAACAAAGTTGTGACATGGTATCCCAAGGGAGGCCAAGAGGAAATGTCAATCGCCAACGACAGGTAGCTGTTATCGCACCAGCCGTTAATACAACACCGAATCCGGGATTTACCCCCGCAGTTTCAACAACAACAGGCTCAACAGTTTAACAATAATCAGAATCGTGTACAAAGAACTCCACAGTTTGATCTGATTCCAATGACCTACACAGAATTGTACCCTGCTTTGATTGAAAGAGGTCTTATTCAAACTAAAGCACCACCACCAGTACCTGAGAAACTCCCATGGTGGTACAAAGCTGAGGTCTCATGCCCTTATCATCAAGGAGCACCTGGCCATGATCTTGAGCATTGCATAGCCTTGAAATATGAAGTTCAGAGGTTGGTTAGGTCAAATCTTCTCTCTTTCAGAAATTTGAATCCTAATGTGCAAGCAAATCCGCTGCCCAATCATGGAGGGCATGTTGTAAACATGGTGTACGGATGTCCTGGTCCGTACCGAGTCTATAATATCAATTACTCAAGAGCAGATTTGGTACAAATGCACACTACTCTCTGTCAAGGGCAGAATTTTCGCTAGCATCACTATGGTTCCTGCAGCATATGTTGTGTAGATCCTCACGGATGTTCGATTGTGAGAAGAGATCTCCAAGTTCTGTTGGATAATGGTACTATTCAGATCTACAGAAATAGGAATGAAGATGAAGTTAACATGATAGGATGTTATCCGCATGAGCTTTTAGTCTCAAATATCAACTCGGAAATGCCTAAAGTTAACGTCATCGTTCCTCATTTCAACATGCCTGAGCGCATGGAAGTTACTTACAACAAGCCAAAGGTTCCTATTGCTCCTTTGATCATTTGTCTACCTGGACCTGTTCCCTATGAATCTGACAAGGCAGTTCCATACAACTACAATGCTACAATGATAAAGAATGGACAAGAAGTTCCTTTACCTACTCTTTCATCTATCGTGAATATCGCCGATGTGAGTCGCATAACAAGAAGTGGACGTGTGTATACTCCACTACCTCCGAAGCAGCCTGTTGCTCCTGCTACCGGAAAAATCCTATCAATACACCAGTGGGAAATCCCAAGGAAACTCCTGTCAGTAATACAAACACTGATGTTGGTCAATCCAGTGGAACCAATGTCAATCCTGACTTTGACGAAATTTTTAAGCTTATCAAAAGAAGTGAATACAAGATTGTGGATCAGCTTATGCAGACTCCTTCAAAAATCTCAATACTTTCATTGCTGTTGAATTCAGAAGCCCACAGGGAAGCCCTGATGAGAGTTTTGGATCAGGCTTTTGTAGATCATGATGTGACTGTTGACCATTTTGATGGGATAATAGCCAACATAACTGCTTGCAACAATTTAAGCTTCTGTGATGAAGAACTCCCCGAGGAGGGTAAAAATCACAATCTTGCTTTGCACATTTCTATGAACTGTCAGTCAGACTCTTTGTCCAATGTGTTGGTAGACACCGGATCTTCCTTGAATGTGATGCCAAAGACGACTCTTGCTCGCTTGTCTTATCAAGGAATGCCTATGAAGTTCATTGGTGTAGTAGTCAAAGCATTTGATGGATCGCGAAAATCTGTTATCAGCGAAGTCAACCTTCCCATGACAATTGGCCCACATACATTTCAAATCACCTTCCAGGTCATGGACATTCAAGCTGCTTATAGCTGTCTGTTAGGACGACCAAGGATCCATGAAGCAGGGGCAGTAACTTCTACGCTCCATCAAAAGTTAAAATTCGTAACAAATGGAAAATTGGTAACGATAAGTGGAGAACAAGCCTTGATGGTGAGCCATTTATCCAATTTCTCTTTCATAAGTGCTGACAGTGAGGAAGGAACGCAGTTCCAAGGTCTCTCTTTAGAAGAAGAATCTTCCAAGAAGAAAGCATCAATCTCTTCCTACAAAGAGGCAGTAAAAGTAGTGAAAGATGGAACTACCACTAGCTGGGGGCAAGTTGTGATCCCTACCAAGAATGAAACTAGAGCAGGACTCGGATGTTCACCAACGTTCTCAAACTGCACCAAGAAGGATGAAACCCTTCGTCCGATCAAAGAAACGTTCCATAGTGGAGGGTTCCTTAACCCAATTCCTCAAGAGGTTAATGTCCTTATCGAAGAATGCATCGAAGAAGGTCTCTCCGATACTGAAGAAGAATGGAAATGTTATCTCAATGACTCGGGATACATATCTCAGGAAGAACCATATCGTCCTTCAGAGAAATCCAAAGGCAAAGAAACTCCGCCTGTTCCTACAAAAATCTGGGACACCTTGGGACAACCAAGTGGAAAATTTGATTATATGGTGAAATATACTGCACCTGAAAGTTCAAAGATTGCGATTGAAGATATCCAACCAACTGGATGGGGAGATTCCTTTGAATATAATAGTCAACCAGAAGAGGCTTATCAGCCTTGTCAATTTTCTCAGCAGCCTGAAATTATTGAAGATTTCAGCTTCAATGCATCTACCAAGATTAACAATCCTAAAGATGGTTATTATCACATAAATGCCATTTTTGAAGATGAAGGGGAAGATGGTCCCGCAACTGACTCAGAAAGTGTCGCTGACAATGAGTCTCTTCATCCTGAAGACTGGGAAATACATCCTGAAGATTCTGAAGATTGTGACTCATCTTATGCTCTTCAAGAAGTAGAAGAAGACCGTTTCAACTCTACAAAGAACAAGAGTGACAAACCAGGACCTTCAAATCCTGCTCGACCAGCCGTCAATGTCAATACTGAAGATAATTCCGGAGAGAATTTTCCTGAATACATAATACACAGAGGAGTTCGTTGCTACTGGAAAGCTGTCGACGTTCCGAATGTTGTTCGCCGCTCAAAGTAATCACCTCGCTGTTATTTTGACCTCCTGCCTGGCCCAAAGCAGAGAGATGTTTTATAGGGCTTTGCTTTTAAATGTTCCGCCCAAATAACTTTGTGTATAGGGCTTTGTTTTAAAAGTTTCCCTCTTTGTCCTGCCCAAGACAAATGAGTTTGTGTTTAGGGCTTTGTTTCAAAGATGAATCATAAATAAAGTGTCATTTTGAATTCCCTACACTATGTGTTTTATTTTTTTGCTTTTTTCTGGAAATGGTAATCCTAAAAAAACCAAAAAAAAAAAAACTTTTTCAAAAAAAATCTGCATACACTCTTGCATTCATAAATTTTCTGAAATAAATATAAATCATATGTGCAGATTAACTATTAATAAACCCATTGAATGCAATAACCCTATGCCCTCTCCCAACTTTGAGTTTCCTGTGTTCGAAGCCGAAGAAGAGGAAGAAGACGAGATCCTAGACGAGATCTCTCGATTACTTAAGCACGAGGAAAGAGCCATTCTGACTCACAAAGAGCCTCTAGAAAAGATCAACTTGGGTTCTGAAGAAGACAAAAAAGAAGTGACCATTGGATCACTGCTTGATGCTGATATCAAGAGTAAGTTGACAGACCTTCTCAAAGAATATGTTGACGTGTTTGCCTGGTCCTACCAAGACATGCCTGGGTTGGATACCAATATTGTTCAGCATTACTTGCCATTGAAGCCAGAATGTCCGCCAGTTAAGCAGAAATTGCGAAGGACTCACCCTGATATGGCTAACAAGATCAAAGTGGAAGTTCAAAAGCAACTCGACGCAGGTTTTCTTGTCACCTCAGAATATCCTCAATGGTTGGCCAACATAGTGCCAGTTCCGAAGAAAGATGGAAAAGTCAGAATGTGTGTTGACTACCGTGACTTGAACAAGGCCAGTCCAAAAGATGACTTTCCATTACCGCATATCGACATGCTGGTTGATAACAACGCTAAGTTCAACGTCTTTTCCTTCATGGACGGGTTCTCCGGTTATAATCAGATCAAGATGGCTCCTGAAGACATGGAGAAGACATCTTTCATCACCCCATGGGGTACCTTTTGCTACAAAGTGATGCCGTTTGGATTAAAGAATGCAGGCGCAACTTACCAAAGGGCAATGACTACTCTCTTTCATGACATGATGCATAAAGAAATTGAAGTTTATGTGGACGACATGATAGCCAAGTCCAACACAGAAGAAGAACATATTGAATACCTTTTGAAGTTGTTTCAATGACTAAGGAAATATCAGCTTCGCTTGAATCCTAACAAATGTACTTTTGGGGTTAGATCTGGAAAACTCTTGGGTTTCATTGTCAGCCAAAGAGGTATTGAAGTAGATCCCGACAAAGTCAGAGCTATTCAAGAGATGCCTGCACCGAAAACTGAAAAGCAAGTAAGAGGATTTCTCGGACGATTGAACTATATCTCCAGATTTATCTCTCAAATGACTGCTACTTGTGGGCCAATTTTCAAACTTCTCCGCAAAGATCAAGGGGTTGTATGGACTGAGGATTGCCAGAAAGCGTTTGACAGTATCAAGGAATACCTGTTAGAACCACCAATATTGATTCCTCCAGTTGAAGGAAGACCATTAATCATGTACCTTACCGTGTTGGAAGAATCCATGGGTTGTATGCTTGGACAACAAGATGAAACCGGTAAGAAGGAGCATGCCATCTATTACCTGAGTAAGAAATTCACAGACTGTGAGTCTCGTTACTCCATGCTCGAAAAAACATGTTGTGCTTTGGCTTGGGCTTCAAAACGTCTCCGCGAATACATGATCAACAATACTACTTGGTTAATCTCCAAAATGGATCCGATCAAGTACGTCTTTGAAAAGCCTGCATTAATAGGAAGGATTGCCTGATGGCAAATGCTGTTATCTGAGTATGACATTGAGTACCGTGCCCAAAAAGCGGTCAAAGGAAGCATTCTCGCCGATCACTTGGCGCATCAACCAATTAATGAATATCAATCTCTCAAGTTTGACTTTCCTGATGAAGTTGTCTTGTACTTGAAGATGAAAGATTGTGACGAACCGTTACCTGAAGAAGGTCCTGATCCTGGATCAAGATGGGGCCTAATTTTTGATGGAGCAGTAAACGCTTTTGGCAATGGAATTGGGGCAGTTATCATCACTCCCAAGGGTACTCATATCCCGTTCTCCGCTAGATTACTATTTGATTGCACCAACAACATCGCAGAATATGAAGCTTGCATCATGGGTCTCGAAGAAGCCATTGACTTAAGGATCAAGATCCTCGACATATATGGAGATTCAGCCCTCGTGATCAACCAGATCAAAGACAAGTGGGAAACTTACCACCCTGGCTTGATTCCTTACAGAGATTATGCAAGACGTCTGTTGACTTTCTTCAACAAGGTTGAATTGCATCATATACCTCGAGATCAAAATCGAATGGCAGACGCCTTGGCTACTCTATCTTCCATGTTCAAAGTCAGTCATTGGAACGATATGCCCAAAGTCAGAATTACGCGCCTTGAAAGGCCCGCCTATGTGTTTGCAACTGAAGCAGTCATCGATGATAAACAGTGGTTCCACGACATCAAACGCTTCCTTCAAACTCAAGAGTACCCGCTTGGGGCATCAAACAAAGATAAGAAAACTCTAAGGAGGCTTTCTGGCAGCTTCTTCCTAAACGGAGATGTGCTATACAAAAGAAATTTCGACATGGTTTTGCTCAGATGCGTGGATAGACACGAAGCAGACATGTTAATGCATGAAGTGCATGAAGGGTCCTTTGGAACTCATTCAAACGGGCATGCGATGTCCAAGAAGATCTTAAGAGCAGGACACTATTGGTTGACAATGGAATCTGACTGTTATAAACATGTGAAAAGATGTCACAAGTTCTAGATCTACGCAGATAAGATCCATGTGCCACCGACTCTACTCAACGTTCTCTCATCTCCGTGCCCTTTCTCCATGTGGGGTATCGACATGATTGGAATGATCGAACCGAAAGCTTCAAACGGTCATCGTTTCATCTTGGTAGCAATTGATTACTTCACCAAATGGGTCGAAGCAGCATCTTACGCCAATGTTACAAGACAAGTGGTTGTGAGGTTTATCAAGAACAACATCATTTGCCGATATAGTGTTCCCAACAAGATCATTACTGAAAATGGTTCAAACTTGAACAACAAGATGATGAAAGAATTGTGTGAGGAAATCAAGATTGAGCATCATAACTCTTCTCCTTACAGACCAAAAATGAACGGCGCCGTTGAAGCTGCCAACAAGAACATTAAGAAGATTGTCCAGAAAATGGTCGTCACTTACAAAGACTGGCATGAAATGCTGCCATTTGCTTTACATGGGTACCGTACTTCAGTGCGTACTTCAACAGGGGCAACTCCCTTTTCTCTAGTATATGGCATGGAAGTTGTACTCCCCGTAGAGGTTGAAATCCCCTCAATGAGAGTCCTCATGGAGACTAAGTTATCAGAGGCTGAATGGTGCCAAAGCAAATATGATCAGTTGAACTTAATCGAAGAAAAACGTATGACTGCTCTATGCCATGGACAATTATACCAAGCAAGGATGAAACAAGCCTTCAACAAAAAGGTTCGACCTCGTGAATTTCAAGAAGGCGACCTCATGCTTAAAAAGATCTTGTCTTTTCAACCAGATTCTAGGGGAAAATGGTCTCCTAATTACGAAGGCCCGTATGTTGTCAAAAGAACATTTTATGGTGGCGCCATGACTCTTGCAACCATGGATGGTGATGAACTCCCACATCCTGTGAATGCTGATGCAGTCAAGAAATACTTTGTCTAAAAAAGAACAAAAGAACAGCTCGGTAAGTCGAAAACCCGCAAAGGGAGACTTAGGCAAAAATGAGCGTCTCGGTGGACTGAAAACCTGAAAGGGCGGTCCAGGAAAAAATTAGAGACAATAAACAGAAAAATTCATCCTGGTAGATTGAAAACCTAAAAGGGCAATCTAGACAAAAATTAAGGATTTATGACAAAGTAACTGCATCAGTCCATACTTCGTCACCTGAATCGTCTTTTCCATCAAAGGATCTACGATCAAATCATCGCCAATCTGAAGCGATAAGCACAGTTGGAACTCAAAGTTGTTAGGGGGAATAGTGGTTATTGCTTTCAATGTAGCCTTTTCCGCATAATTACCATTTCCAACTTTTGTAAATACTCTATGGAATCACGCCTTTAGCTGATTACCATCCTATTAAATAAATTTGAGTTTGGTGCCCACTTTGTTTGCAATCTCTAATTTCTTTTAGCTTGCAAAATGACGCTTTAATTGTGTTATTCATTCTTGAAAGAAAAAAAGAAATAAGTTTTAAATGAATTTACTTTTCTTTTTCAAAATAAAAGCGAAACTTTCCTTTGAGTTGTGAACAACAGAAGGAACATCAACAGCTATCTCCATAGGATGAATCAAAGATTATAATAGGAAGAAGCTCTTCTATCCCCAGTGAAGAAGCTCTTCTATCCCCAGTGAAGAAGGTCTTTTATTCCCAGTAACAAAGATTTTCTATCTCCAGTGAAGAGGTTCTTCCATCTCAATAAGAAAAGATGCTTATCATCCCCAGAGAAGATGAAAGCATGCAACACCATTCATCACCTGTGTTATCTACACCGTGTTGAAGAACATTTGCCAAGTATCTGGTTGTATTGTGACGTCGGTCCCTCTCCAGTATACTTCTTTGTCTGTCAGTATTGTTAGCATGCATGCGACATTCATGACATTCATCATTCATACATATTTGCATCATTTATGCATCATTGCATTTTTCAAATGTCTGCCTAAAATCACTTGTTCAGGATATATCCTCAAAAAAAAGAAGAAGAAAAAAAGCAAAAAAAAAAGAAAAAAAGAAAAAAAAAGGGAAAAAGAAACAAGTATGGGCGTGTCATCCCTCCAAGTAGGTTGTCACCCATAAGCAGAAAAGAACATATTCTTTCTCCAGTTCCCCACTGAGATCATTCCTCGTGGAAGAAGGTTGCTTCAGTTTCTCCTCTCAAAACAAAGGAGAAAACCCCAATTGAGTTCATCCTTCATTGGATACAAAGTCTTGTTTGGCTGTTTCTTTCCAATTCATTCTTGGTTAGAACCTTGTCTTTACCAAAGATTCAAGTTCCGATTCCTCAAACAGAGTCGTGAAAAATAGAACCATAAGCAATAGCCTCATCATCTGAGCAGCTTATGTCTCTTTCAAAAGATTTTTCCTCTTTAGGAAATCAATCGTGAAGACCATGTGACAATCAGGGCCTTATTACTGTTCACAAGGCTGAATAACTAGTAATTTCCCTAGCAAAGTCTCCAGAATCATTTTATCACTCGGCTGATAATTGATCATGTCTTCAAAACCACTATCACGAGGCTGGTAGTTGGTAACCTTTTTGTTCTGGTTATATTATTTAACATGTCTATCACCATGCTGATAGTCGGTAATATTAACCGAACCTTTGAGATGTATTTACCTTGTCAAGTCTATCACAATGCTGATAGTCGGTAATACAGTTTCATACCTTTCACCTTCGCATTATTATACAAGTCTATCCCCATGCTGATAGTCGATAATGTCGATAGGTAAGCTTTTCTTACAAAGCTATCACTTCTCGGTGAGGCATACACTTGCTTTCCCGAAAAAAAGGAAAAAAAAAACGGATTCTCTTCCTAAAACGGATTGAGACATCCTTCCCGGTCTCTTGTCCCCAGTGGAGTCAGTTCTTGATATCCCCTCGGTACAAATATCCTTGCATCATTCGCAATTTTGGTATCTTAGGTCCAAAATTCGCGTCTTCTGATATTTAAGTCTCTTCCACCCTATCAAAACGAAGATTTTCAATCTTCATGTCTCAGGTTGAAGAAACTTAAATAGGGGCATCTGCCATACCCCAATTTTTGACCTAAGATACCACCTCATATCATAGCATATGCATCATTTGCATCTCTAACAAATTGCATAGCTTGTGTTTGCTACTTGTGACTCAGCAGGATTTAAACAAGAAATCACTCATCAGTACAAGCAACAATCAATTAGGGTTTTGTTCTCCCTTCATCTCAAATGAACCATCTTCATCAACAATCAACATTTGGTCCTCAGAGATTCATTTCAACAAGCTCAAAGGCTCTAAACCAACCAGATTAGGGTTTTGACTGAAGATAGTATACTCCTGACTTTTGCTCAGGATTTGACCTAATGACTTGGGACATGACTTCAAGACCCCAAGTGCATCATTTTGACCTAATATATTGGCTCAAGACATCTCCTACACAAGGATTGATCAACAGTGAAATTTCAAGTCATCAGAATTAGGGTTTTGAATTATTAGGGACTGAAATCAGGGATCACATTTGGGAAACCCTAAAAATCCCCAGGGAGTCAATCAAAGATTTCAATCATCCTCTAATAATCCCTATGACAACATCCAATGGAAATTGTGTCTCAATTCAAGATCCACAGTCATCAATTTTATCAGATCGACAATTAGGGTTTTTTACCTAATTCACTGAACAACTGACTTTTTAATCAGAACATGGTGCCACAACTTAAACAATGGCTCAATATCCTCTAATGCTTCAATATGATCCATTCATACCATTCATTTGGTGAGGATAGCTTGGTTCATTTGAAATCTCCAGAAACGCGATTCATCTGAAAAAGTCAACTGTACAAGATCACCGTTGACTTTTGGGGAATTTTGGTCAACCATGACTTTTGAAGTTTTGAATCATTAATATATGATATATGAAGTCATTTGATCAAGAAAATCAATCAAGAATCAAAAAGTCAAAAGTTTGACTTTCCATACTTAGAAAAATTCTAAGTGTTTTTCAATGGTTTTTTCCAAACTTTGGAAGGGAATTTCTCAAAACTTCACCTACAAACTGAAAAAAACTTCCAACATGAAAGTTGTAGATTTTGATCCAATGAACAACTTTGTCACATATAATTTTTTTCCAAAAGATCAACCATTTAAGAGATATGGAGCTTCAAAGTTGGTATCTTTTGAAAATTTCACTTAAAACTTCATTTTCTTCAAAGTTCATGGATCTTTTTCACCCATTTCCTTAAAGGTCTTGAAGAAACTTTCAACTAGGGTTTTGAAGTGTGTAATATGAGCTTTCCAAAATGTCCAAGAGCATGAAAAAATATGAAGTGTAGCCATGGTTTTGAATTTTGACATTAGTGAACTTTTCATTTGAAATTTCAAGTCATTTTGCCAAAGTTATGAGCCATTTTGCCAAATGATACAAATAATGATGCATAGATGCAATAATTGAAGATATTTTCTGATTTGAAGATCAGAATGGAAGAGGATAAGAAGCTAGAGAAATAACCATGGTTAAGTCTCTTTTTAACCATATGCATTTAATGGTAAGATTCCTTTCTATCTCTTAAGTGCCAAATCACCAATCTTTGATCAACTTGCCAAGCTCTGCATTCAGAACTCTTGGCCTATAAATAGAGGTGCAAATCACTCTTCAAATCACACCAAAACCTCACAATTATAGGTTTTCTCTCTTCTTTCTTGAATTGCAAGTTTCAAGTTTCAAAGTGAGGTAGAAATCCCAACCTCCAAACCTTTGAAGTTCTGAGCAAAGTGATGCTTCCCACAACTCATAAACACCATATGTGATGTGTCTGATCCATCCATATACCCCAAAAACACTAAGAACTCAGAATCACTACCTCACTTCTCAAATATGCATAACATAAGCCTTATCATGCCAATTTTCATTCAAGATCATTTTTGTCCAAACTAACACTTCCAACACCTCATACATGTCACATATGAACTATCCAAACACTCACATATGATCTGTAACCTCATAATTATCAAGCTCGATTCATACTTGAAGCAACTGCAGATCAGGTTCTATGGCCTTGCTCAGGTGAATTCAGACTGTTCCATGCATTCAAACATGTTCCATAAGGTCCACTGATGCTGTTCAGATCAAGAAACCATATCTGGAATCCTTCATTTGCAGAATTCGATCCTCAGTTGAGCCGTTTTTAAGGTAAGTGCTCATGAACTTCAAACTCTATCATACATGCATCATAAATGAAAAATTGAGTTACCATCTTGTTTCTGCACCATCACTGAATAATAACCCTCAATCAATTGCATCATATCATGATCATACACGATTTCACAATGATTTGTCATATTAGGGTTCTTCGTGTTCATCAGAAAATTAATCATCTTAGAACAAAAATAAATAAAATTAAAGATCACCATCATGTTCCTCATGAGAAACCGAGTAAGATAGACCCTTTACTTGATCAAAATAACACAGTTTCATTGATTTTCAAAAATCAGTTAGGGTTGTGTTCTTGGCGCGTTTTTTGTTTCAGAAAATTCAAATTCTTGTTTTAAAATATATTTAATGGAACGCGTATGTATTACAAGCCACAAGCGTGGCTCAGTTGGCAAGTGTTTTGGCTGGTGAGAGTGAGGGCGTGGGTTCAAACCCTGGCAGGACCAAACCATTCTTTTTAACACTTGTTTTTCTTCATTTTTTTAACAACTTTAACCAATTAATTAACTAACCAAATCAATTCATTTTTGCTTCATTTTTTACACACCTCTTTTTTAATATATATATTTTATGAATATAAAAAAAAATCACAAAAATATCTTTATTTAATACATTTTTAATTAAGTATAAAATGACATATTTTAAGTGTTTTTAAATACTTTAAATATTGTTTTTTCACTTGATTTTTCAAACCTAATCACTTGTAAATATTTTGTGATCAAACCCTAATCATTTAGGTGTTAATTAAGTATAATCTTTGTGTTTATCTTAATTGATTTGATTTCTTTCAAAATTTCAAATCGTTTCGAAACAAACGATCACCGTTTTCAAAATGATGAATCATTTCTTTTTGAGTTTTTCTTTTCAAAAAAACTATTGATTAAATCTTTTTTGGATTCATTAATTGATTTCAAAAATACCATGGGCCTCCATGTAGGTATAAGTCCCAAGCCCCTTTTGTACATACCCTTTCCTTTTTCTTTATACAAAAAAAACTTCTTTCAAAACAAACTTTCAAACAGTTTTTCAAACGACGCGTCTGTAAATAAACAATCAACCATGGGCCTCCATGTAGGTATAAGTCCCAAGCCCCTTTGTAAATACCTGTTTACATAGCTTTGAATAAACTCAAGTGGGTCTCTCCCCGAGTATAAGTCCCGAGCCCCCGTGTATACAAATGGAGCATGCTTACAGGTATATTTCCTTCATAAACTCCATTATATACACACACTTTGTCATATATATATAATTGTTCATATTTGTTCATGTACCTGTTCATGTTTGTTCATACTTGTTCATATTTGTGATTGTGTTATATACTTGTTCAACTTAGTACAACACTAGGTTCCCCATAGCCTTCTATTGGGCTTCGTGCAAAGAATCTCCCTAGTTTAGGTTAGGACATAGAGTATGGTTTCCCGGTGAAATCGCTCTAAGAGCTCAAACCAACTATACCATGCCTCCTCTTGGGCTTTGTACAAACGACTTGTCCCTCCCATAGCCTCCTCTTGGGCTTACAATGCAAGGACCCTGGATTGTCCCTCCCATAGCCTCCTCTTGGGCTTACAATGCAAGGACCCTCGGATAGCCTCCTCTCGGGCTTCGTACAAGGACCCACGGGCTTCTTATAAGCATCCCCAATATCCAAAACAAATACCCTAGGAGATTAGACGTTTATCATCTCTATGATAGGAGTATCTCATCTATATCATCACAAACAATCAATCAATCAAATAACTCTTTTTTGCCACAAGGCTGGCTAATCAATCAAACCTTTTTGCCACCGTACTGGCTGATTAATCAAATTTTTTGTCACAAGGCTGACTTCATTGAAACTTTTACCACAAGGCTGGCTGATTAATCAAAACTTTTTGTCACAAGGCTGACTTCATTGAAAGTTTTTGCCACAAGGCTGGCTAAAAAGCATCTTTATCATTCTAAGCACCATAAGTGGCATGACCCAGGGCTTATAATGAAAAGATTTTCAAACAAAAAAACAAACAGATGTATGTGATGATATAGATTAGATACATCGAACATTTAGATGACATTTGTCTCTTTTCCTTTGCTTCCACTAGCATAAGTGGGAACTACGATTGCTCTGACTTTCTCAACATCCCTTTGAGAATACGTAGGCACAAGGTCTTATCCCTTGGCGAGCAAAACTTCTCCTTCAAACCATTCAAACCTTAGCACCCGTAGACCCCGAGCTACGGATGCTCTGATTCCCTCTAAGGGATATGTATGCAGAGGATCGCGATGATCTTTGCGAGCATAATCAAACAAACACCTTAGGTCCCACCTCTTTCTCACAAGAACCTCCACCACAAAGAATGAAATAAACAAAACAAAGAAACCTATACTATAGATACGTTGGGTGCTAATACCTTCCCTTCGTATAACCAACCCTCTTACCCGGAATCTCTCCCCCACTTTTTTAGGTTATTGCAGCTTTTTTCCTTTTCCTACTTTGGAAACAATAAAAAGTTTGGCCGAAACAAAAGAAAAATCATTTTTTGAGCACTCGAGCCCAAAAAAGGCATCAGGTGTCTCATCCCAAAAAAAAGATAACGATTTTTCCCCGCGACACCTACATTAGGTATGCCATTTGAAATGGCGCCTATGTGGGATTCTGTTGCACCCCAATTTTTAACCACTGAGATCCCACCATAGCATAAGCATTAGGATCATCATTATCATCATCATCATGCATTTATCATTTGCTAACAAAAAATACAAAAAAAAATTTTGTTTGTTGCTTGTGTCCTAAGATAGGAGACTAATCAAGATGAAATGGAACAAATTAGGGTTTTGAAGCCCACAAAGAAATTCATCATTCTTCCATGATTCAAAGGGTTCTACAATCAATATCAAGGCCCAAGGACAGGTCAATGCAAGATCAATCACCTTCACGTTCATTAGAAGCTCCAATTAGGGTTTTTGACAATTTCGATGGAAGGTTGACTTTTAATCAAGAGATGGTTCCAAGACTCAAAATATGATTCAAGGGCATCCAAATCAACATTATAGTCCACTCACATCATTCATTTGAAGAGGAGAGCTTGATTCACTTGAAAATCACAAGGTAGTCATTCATTTGGAAAAAGTCAACTGTGCAAGTCAACCTTTGACTTTTGAAGAAAATAGTCAACCATGGACTTTTAAGGATCCAAATCATCACCATATGGATATTGAATACATTTGATCAAAGAAAATTCAAAGAATTCATCAAGAATAAAAAAGTCAACAAAAAGTCAAACTAAGGTTTTAAGTGTATTTTGACCTAGTTCATGGATCTCAAAATTTCACCTACACAACTCAAAAAACTCCCAACATGAAAGTTATAGATATTGGCAAAACAAACAACTTATCACATTGGAACTTTTTTCAAAAAGTGATTATTTATAAGTGATTTTAAGCAAACAAGGAGTTTGAGGAAAATTTCAACTACTCATTTGAATTATGTAGCAAGGGCTTTCCAAAGAGTAAAGTAGCATGAAAATCCATGGCTCAATTCAGGAGATATGGAACCATGAACACTTGAAATGAAGAAATTTTATGAAGAAAGTGAATAACAAAGACCAAAACCCTTGCAAATCTGAAAGAATCTCTCAAGTACAACCATTTTAACTTGTTCAAATGGCCAAACTCAGATGATTTCACTTGCTTTTGAGCTATGGACCAAGTATTCTAAGCATTGTCTAAGTTTCATGCCATTTTTGGAACTAAAGTTCACACTTCCATTCTTGTAAAGAGGCTTTATGCACAAAGTCCACTCTCCTTGAGCCTCTCCTATGTCTCCTCTGCAGAAAAAGCAATACAAATCCAACAAGCAAGCCTCTAAGATCATATCAAGCATGCTTAAAGCATTGTACTCACCATGGGAACCATAACTTTCTCATTTCTTCACAAAGAAGCAACATGGTACAAGATTACATGTGAGCTTCAAACTTCTGAGTTTTTACCTCCCACAAACCCTAAATCTTGCATATAAATAGAGGACCTTGCCTCTTGGATCACACACACCAGAATTCTCCAAGTCATACCTCACTTGAAATTCTCTATTTTTCCATCTTTTCACTTTTATAGTGAATTCTTGTTCTAAGAGTTCTGGGTGTCAAACAAGGGTTTGAGCAACTTCTAAATACCATTTGGAAGCTGTCCATACCTTCCTTAACCTCTCTAAGAGTACATAACTAAAAATCACCATTTTTGGTCCATTTCAAAGCTTTTAAGCACATAACTTGTCCAAACTCAACCCAAACACTTAGCCACTCAAATAACCTTTCAAATAGCTTCTATATCACATATAGAAACTATCCATAACACCAAAACACCTACCAAAGGCCTTGAACCAGAAATCACCATTTCAAAACTCCATTAAAGGACCTTTGAACTCAAACTTGCCAAAACAAAATCTACTCGTGCATTCTCAGGCCTTTTGTGTTTGTTAGCTTATAAACATCATATAGAAGCTAACCAAACAACTTTTGTGGATCTGTAACATCATTTTCATAGCACACAAACCATAACTTTTTCTCTTTCAAGTGAAAATCGAATTTTGAGTTGCATGTACTTTCAAGACTTTTTGAGAATCCTAAAAGCTTCCTTGAGGTTAATAGAAGTTGTTTGGATAATTGAGGCATTCCCAGGTCCCTTGAATAGCTCAGCACGAAGCCATTTTCAGAGGTAAGGACCTTGAATTCGTGCATACTTGTTTAAGCATCATTTTGATTGAAACTTGCTTCTATTCTGTTTAGAATCATGTAGGGATTAAAAGCCCTAAGGTTTTGAGGCTTGATCATGTGTTTACAGCATTTAATTTAAAATTTGAATTTTAGGGTTCTTCACTTTAATCCAGAAATTCACGTGTTAGAGCATTAATAAATAATTTTTAATGGCATGGTTGAATTCGTGTTGTTTTTCTAATCAATTTAGAGTCTTCTTTTGTCAAAAAATATGCATAATTGAGAAAGTTATGAAATCACCATTGATGGTGTTGTTGTTTTTCTTCACGAGGAAGAAGATGAAGTTGTTGTGTTTGAATTTGAAAAATGGCGCGCAAGTTTAAAATATAATGAATTGTGTGTATTGCTTTGTGACTACATCGTACACAGCTCACATGGTTCTCCTCTTGCCTCTAAAACGCGCACCCTTGACCTCTGTTGTGTGGGTTCAAACCCCATCTTTTGCACTTTTGTGAATTTATTTTGCATTTTCTCATTTAGAACCAAGTTTCACATATAATCAATTGAATTCCCCTTACTCTCAACACACGCGCGCTAGCCTGATGGTGTTTGTTTTGTGTGGTGACCTAGGGTGCGTGGGTTCAAACCTTGGTAGCCACATTCTCTTTATTTTTTATCACTTGTTCATTTAAGTTTTCTATTAAACTTCAAAAAATCATTAAAAATAGTAGATTAATTATTTTTAATCCCTTCTTTTTTGTGTGTGTCATTTAATTAGTGTATTTTAATACCATAAAAATCCCAAAAATATTTATTTTATCATCATTTAAAAATTAATCAAAAAATAAGTCTTTTAATATATGAAAAATCAACAAAAATATGTTTCTTTTTGAATATTTCTCTAAAGTGACTTAGTATATTTTTGTCAATACTTGTTTAGGGTTAGGTTAGAGTGTCTCTCACTTATCTATGCACCCTTAGAGGTTCTCATGGAGTACCATGGATATGAGGGGTGCTTAAAACCTTCCCCTTGTATAACAAACCCTCCGTAGCCAGATCTCTGATAAGTTTATTAGTTTTGATTTTAAAAACTTTTGTGGGTTTTATTCGCTCTTTCACCCATTCCTTTTTGGAAAAAATAAAGCGCGGTGGCGACTCTGATTAAAATGAGCTAAGTCTTCCCATGACGCTAGTCTCACCAAATTCACCACTACAGATTCCTATTTTTTTCATTTATTTTAATTAATAAATTGGGACCCATTTGTACTACCAGAACCAGATATTGCAACAACGATTGAAATAAATAAACCCCGAAATATTTTTTTTATTAATTTGAACAACACGATACAACGACAACAACAACTGATAAACCGAAAATACAAAAAAAAATCCTAGTGTCCTTCATCACCCAAACACCCCTCCGTTCCGCATGCAGTTGCTCGTATAACACGTTGAGGACGTGTATTGCCGCCGCGAATCCTAGGGCCACCCCTTCCCCGTCCTCTTCCTCTTGGTGGTTCAGGTTCTGTCTGTGTAGATGGCCCTGACATTGTGTTGTCCCGCCTGTCACTATCAAAGAATTTGTCACCATAATGTCCCAGAAACCGACTATTGTAAAGTCGGTTACCCAATCCCTCAAATGTGCTAAATTATGGTGGGGTAGTAGGGTGAGGCACGGTTTCTGGGTGGTAGCACTCAGCGGCACTTGAACTACCTTGATAGAAGCCAAATTGATTGGATGGCATTCCAAACCCAAAGGAGGTACGGTGGTGTGATGATTGTGACACTATAGGGTCGCGGGGGTCATATTCATCAGCTGGATGCTCGTCGAGACTTCGTTGTATTCTTGATGAACCAGCCTCGTTGTGTTGGCTAAATGACCTACGACTCTGGTGAGGTGGTTGACTATGAGTTTGGAAAAGCGGTTGGGGAGGGGTTTGGTAGGGGTTGTCATAATGGTATTGATGTTGATATGGTGGTTGGGACTGAGTTTGGAACGGGTTGAACTGATTGAATTGTTGTTGTGTTTGTTGATGTTGTTGTTTTTGTGTGTATTAGTGGTGTTGTTGTTGTTCTTGCAGGATGATATAATTTTGCTGGCGGGGGTCTATAAGGTAGAACGGGTCAGCCATAAATAAATCTGGGTTGGTAACAGTTCGGTACCAACTCATGTATTGCGGTGAGGGTTTTATTTCATGGTCACTTATGGAGAAGCTGAGGACATGTTGGACCTAGTTTTTCCACATGAGGCGTCATTCGGGAGCGAAATCCTTCCAATCTTGGTGGTCCCATTGCTGGTTTACACGTTTAAGGTGCCATTTCCCCAAGTCAGTTGGAGGATCAGGGATACCTTGATGCATCCCGAACTGGAGTTTTACTCAGTCAGATTGATGCATCTCCATGATGTTGTACCGAAAGATGGCTGTCTTTGCAGTCCAAATAGAGGCATCTTCAACTCTGGGTTAATGATCGCAGTCCAAATATGGCCTTTATATAAACAGCATGTATAAAATTTATAAATAATTTCAGTCATATATTGAAAAAAAGGATTGATAAAATAGGGAAAGTTTAGAGATTATACGTCCTTTGGTCGTAAGTGATCCAGAAGCCGGCGGTACATCGTGATGTTTGACCGCATATTATTTTTGTAGTTCATTCCCTTTACGCAAAATCTAAAATGCAGTATATATTTGTTAGTTGAAGTAAATACTAAAGATTTTATTTGAATTAAAATATGATTAGAATACTTACTTTGTTGCGTAGGGGAACGTCCACTGGCTTCTGCTTTCCGGGGCTAGAATAGGAATTCTCCATCACCCCCAAACTTGAACCAAGTGAGCGCATCCGTAAAACGTGAAAGTATCATTCTTAGCATTCTTGCACAGAGATTGATACAACGTAGCCAGGACAACAGACCCCGAACTATACTTATTCACTTTATTAATATCCATAAGTAAGCGCAAATACATAAAATTTACGGTGTTACCGGTACTGTCTGGAAATAACACGTTTCCAAAAAGCAACATGATGTAACACCTTGTTTTCTTAAGTATTTTCTCTTCAGACAAATTTTCGTCCAAACGAAATTGACTATAATATAACTTTAGGGACTTTAGGTTGACACCCTGGGCCCTAGCACCTACTTCACCTTCTATTAGATCGAAGCCCAATGCTTGCTCGCAAAGGGCATTGGCTTGTTATACACACCCATTAACTGCCTTACCTGCTATTGGAAGGCCCAACAACATGTACACATCTTCCATGGTTATTGTGCATTCCCCGGTTGGAAGATGGAAGGTATGAGTCTCTGGCCTCCAACATTCTAACAAGGCCAGCACAAATTTAAGATCAATGCTATAGTTTGTGATCCCGATGATGTGTCCGAAACTAGCTCTGTGTAAAAATGGTTTTATAAAATCATCAGCATGAAGCATGGAGTGGCTACGTGTACGAAACCGCTCAATGTCCTGAAAAAATTAGCACAACATAAATATGAAGTTATAATAAAATGGAATGCTAAGAAAATAAAAAAAAAACTTACATATGCAGCAATGTTTTCCTTAGTGCCTCGGTGCTTGTTTCCCATTGTTAAGAGAGACATGTTTGGTATTTGCAGAGAAGAAACGAGATTTGGTGATTGGAAATTTCTGTTGGGGATGAGAAATATGTTGAGAGATTGCAAGTATATAGTGAGAAGGGTGAAACGGTAACATGTTGCATGTTGGACATGTCAACACAACTAGTGGTGTTAGGTGTTGGTTGTGTAGACTAGGGTACGAATACATCCACCATCAAAATTACAAAGACCTCCAGAATATGTTTTCTAATCACGAATATTCTGGATACAAATACATCGAATTGTATGTTACCATACAGTCTGATACACAACAATCACATCTTGTTCAATCACAAGTTATTGACCCACCCGTCGACGAGCAAGAAGAGGTTGATGTTATAGACGAAGAAGAAGATGAACAGGAAATTGAAGTTGACGACATGGTCAATGAAGGATCTAAAGACGTGCAGGGCATATCGGTGAACTTTAACTTACAAGGAGACGAACCTTCATCTGATATCTTCTTCACCTCACACATACAAAGTGATGAAGTTCTAAGGAAAAGGAGATAAGTTTCCTTCTAAGAAGGCATGTTAGAGAACTATAAAAAAATGGCACATGGCAAATTATGTTGATTTTGATGTACATCGCTCGAACCTAGAAAGATATATAATCATTTGTAAAAACCCTGAGTGTGCATTCAGATTGTGTGCTTCGTATAGGAAGAGAAGTGATGCATGGGTCATAGGGTCCATTTCACAACAACACACATGTGTCAACTCCAATACGTCCCAAGATCATACGAAGCATATTTATGATCTTATATTTCAGGATATCTTGCCTCTTATCAACTATGACCCGTCTTTGAAGGTGAAGACCATTATCTCGCATATCTTTACAGCCTACAACTATACTCCATCATACAGAAAGGCTTAGATAGCGAAAACAAAGGCAATTGGGAGGAGTCATACAAAACTCTTCCACGTTACCTAATTGTGCTTCAAACGTATGCCCCCGACACCATCGCTATTCTAGAGACACTGCCAGCGCATGCTCCAGATGGAACCCGTGTCCAAGGAAATGGTATATTTCATCATCTTTTTTGGGCTTTCCAACCTTGCATACGAGGGTTTGAATATTGTAAACCGATACTGCAAATCGATGGAACTTGGTTATATAGTAAATACAAAGGAACCATGTTGATGGCGGTTGCACAAGACGGAAACATCAACATATTTTCAGTAGCGTTCGCAATAGTGGAAGGTGAAACTGCCGCGGGTTGGAGTTTCTTTTTAAGGAATCTCCGAAAACACGTTGCTCCTCCACACGATCTTTGTTTAATCTATGATAGGCATGCTTCCATTGAAAGTGCTTACAACAATCCAGCAAACGGATGGCAACACCCACCATTAACACATGTCTACTGTATTCGCCATATTGCCCAAAACTTCATGCGGGATATGTATTAACTCAGCCTACATTCCAACATTATCTGAGTGAAATTGTTTTGTCAAATCCGGACGCGGGAAGTTGGATTGATAACCTTTCCAGAGAGAAATGGACCAGGGCTTATGACAACGGCGTGCGATGGGGCCACATGACAACAAATCTATTAGAATCCATGAACGGTGTTTTTAAGGGCATTCGAAATCTTCTGATCACTGCACTAGTGGAGGCAACCTACTTTAGGATGGCTTCGCTATTCTCAACAAGAGGTCAAAGGTGGAGTGCTGTTAGAGAATCAGATCAACTGTTCGACGAGAGTTGCATGAAATTTATGAAAGAACAATCTGCCAAGGCCAACAGTCATCATGTAACTTCTTTCGATCGATTCAACCGAACCTTCAGTATTCGAGAAACAATTGACCACAATGAAGGATTACCGAGACACAAATATCGAGTTCTACTAGATGATCATTGGTGCGACTGTGGTAAGTTTCAAGCATTTCGTATGCCTTGCTCGCATGTCATAGTAGCATGTGCATATTTGCACCGAGATGCATTGTCATTACATTCTCCAATTTACAAGGATGAGACATTGCTCCAAGTATATAGTGTGGCATTTCCAGTGGTGGCAAAGGAGGATCGTTGGCGTGAGTATGATGGGGAGGTAGTATGGCATAATGACACAATGCGACGAAATAAAAAGGGTCGCCCCAACAGTACTTGCATTCAAACCGAGATGGACGTCCATGACAAAATGGAAAGAAAATGCAGTATTTGTCATCAACTAGGGCACAATAAAAATAAATGTCCTAGCCGTGGAACAACCTCATCACATGTTTAATCAGCTTTGTAACATTTTTTTACGAGAATGTATCAACTTCGTGTATCGACTATGTACATATTTTTTATCAATGAACTCTACTTTATTAATCGGCGGAATCGACTACACAAAAACATTAATTACGGTTAATAACAATTTTACGAAATCGGCGTATCGGACATTTTTGCGAAAATCAAAGACCAGAATGGAAAACATGGCGCAAAATGGTACAAAATGGGGTACTTTTTTAAAAAATAACCCAAAGACATAGGAGCCATTTCAAATGGCGCCTATGTGTATATCCCATAACCTATTCGCCAATTCAATTAGCTTGCCCTAATGGCCATAGTGATTGCGCCATTTCATATGACTAGGTCCCAACCAATGCGCCAAACCATTTGGCGCATACCCCTGGGGGGTCTGCCAAACCTAGACATTTTGGTAATTTTTTGAAAATATGGTTTTTTAAGTTTTTTTTTAAAGTTGGTTATTTAAATTTTTTT
Source organism: Vicia villosa (assembly GCF_029867415.1). Classification (NCBI taxonomy): domain Eukaryota; kingdom Viridiplantae; phylum Streptophyta; class Magnoliopsida; order Fabales; family Fabaceae; genus Vicia; species Vicia villosa. Next base: position 51,189 of record NW_026705812.1, on the reverse strand, counting down.
CTATATTATATTATTTGGATTATTTGGAATGTTCAAAATGAAATGATTTTTTCTGGCTCTTAAACAAACATGAATTTTTTTTGGAGAAAGCATTTTCCATGTTTGGAAATGCTATCTAGATAGATCAGTGGTGAACTCAATTTTTTTCCTCTAATTGACTTTAGAACCATATCCTTTGTCTTAACCAATAACGGTCCAAGAATTGAATTCATCGTTCAGGGATTTAGACTCATTCTGGTTTTCTTGGAGGTCTCAAGTCTATTGATTGTGGTTCATGTTGTTTGAGATCTAGTGTGAGCTCCTTTAAAGATGGAAATTTTTGGTTTCCTGGTTTCTCTCTCTCTCTCTCTCTCTCTCTCTCTCTCTCTCTCTCTCTCTCTCTCGTGTTGTTTCTTGCTAGCGTTTTATTTTTTGATTTTTTTTAGCTTTCTTGTTTTTTTTGTCTTTTTAGTTTGTTCAGTTATGCACATCTTATTCTATCTAAATCCACATATCATATTCTTGGTTGGGTGTTTTATTTCCCCTTTGTGTGTGCGTTGAAATTTCTCTGCTGGTAACAAAAAATTCTAAGAGTGTTCTTTCTTTTACAAACATTCTCTCTCAACTCAAGCCTATAGATAAACTTCATATAGTGTTGATTTCTAAGATTTGTTTAGGAGCTATATGACTTTCTTCTGATATTCAATCATCTTTACCTCAAGCCAAAATAAATTCATTATTGGGGTATTCGACTCTAAATATTGAGTGTGAGTGGTAGTTTCAAGGATCATTAGGAATTTAATTTTTTTTTGTAAATTATTTTGTCTATATCAGATTGAAGAATCAGTTTTCAACTATGGTGTCTGGAGACTGACTTCCAACAAGAAAATTATAGATTTCTTCTCTAGAGGAGATTTCTAGGATCCTCTAGTAGAACAAAGGCTTGGCCAAGAGGATTCCAACATGATTGAGTGGAGACTATTGTGGATGGAATCTAGGAGCATAATTTTGGGTCTGGGAAGGTAACTAGCTTAAGATCGAGTCAAATTCTTGTGAATTTGGTAGTTTTTTAGTCTTATGCTTGCAACGGAAGGTGAATATAGATTCAAACTTTGCGTTTTCTTAGCACTTTTGCTTGAAGTGTTTAGTGTTATATTGATTGTTTGTTTTATCATAAATGCTTGTATCAATTTATAAATTTTTTGGAAGACTCCAACAAATTTTTCATAGTTTTCCACTAGAGACTAGACTAAAAGCTAGCAAGAACGAATGCATTGAACTAGTATAAATATAATGCACAATTTATATTTTCTTATCTCTTTTGAATTCCATTACATAATTGTATGATCTTAGGCTTTATCGCTTTTCAAGAATCACATGTGGCTAGATTTTATGTGCTTATGGTGGTTTTTGTGTAAGTGTAGCTTTGTGTTATATTCAATCATTCAATTTTTTTATCTTGATCTCTGTAGAATTTTAATCTTAAATTGACTCTAATTAATAATATTTAATTTAGACACCTCACGTAAATTGAATTCAAGTAATTGATGTATTTATTATTTAGTGTTATTATCTTCCATCTTCATTGTATTTTTTAATATTTTGAGTAAACCGTGAACCGATCCAATCACGTGTTTTTTAAAATTCTAATGCTAATTTTTTGTAAAATTTTGATTTTGAAGAAATTTTTTTGAAATTGGTTTTAAGGGGAATGGTCTATCAATCCCTACCCCTAGACCATTCTACACACATATTCTCCACAAAAATTAGCCTCAGAGATGGACTTTTAATCAAATCTTGAGATTTCAAAATTTAAGGATATGGGTAAAGATAGTCTGAAAGGTTTGTATAATAGAGATTCCATATTCAAACAAGAAAATTATACGTATTGGAAAGATAACATGTATGTTCACTTAATATTAGTTGATAAAATACTTTGGGTTGCTATCGAAGACGGTTCCTTAATCTAAAAAAAATATTGGTTGACGATATTGAAATTTTAAAACCGCTAAGGATCAGAATGATGAGGAAAATAAGAAAACTTCCTATGATTTGAAAGCGAGGAATACACTAATTTTTGGCTTGAAAGATAATGTGTATTATTATATTCTGCATTGTAAGACATCTCAAATATATGGAATATATTGACCAAGTGACTCAAAACACAAGAAGGGGCAGGGGGAGTGAATTGTGATGGTTGAAAATTGAAGTTCAAATATAAACACTTTGATTTATATAAAAACGTTTAAATTGATTTTACTAAGCAAATAGAGATTAAGCAAAGAAATAAGTAAATAGAAGAATATCAAAGAGATATAGAAAATGAAATACAACAGAAATAAAATAAAGCAATGAAAAATATAGAGATCCCAGATAGAGAATAGGCACCAAATATTTATACAAGTTCGGCCTAACCATTTGACCTACTCCTATCCTTAAAGAGTTTTCGTTTGAATCTGATTTTAAACATAAGGTTAGAATATGATTTAAAGTTTGATGATAGTAGAGGAATAAAGGTCTAGAGGTAAATAAAAATAATACAAGCAATATATCCTAGTTCCTTCTACAAAATAGAAATAATCCAGTCCCTTTGCACTTCCAAGATATTTTCACTATAACCAAATTTGATTACAAATTCTCAAGCACACAAGAAAGAGACTTTCAAATGCTCAAACACACAAGAAAGAGACTTCAATGCTCAAGCACACAAGAAAGAGACTTCAAATGCTCAATCAACAAGAAATAGACTTCAAATTCTCAAGCAACAAGCAAAAGACTTCTAACAAACTATCTTACAGATAAAGATTGTTACAGACTTACACTTGATATACAACCAGTGGTGTAAATAAAATTCAACATAGGAAAATTCTAAGACTTTAGAACTTCTAAGAATGTATAATTAATAAGAAGTTTTAAGTGTAACATGTATAGTTTAGACAGGGTAACAACTCTTTTAATTGTCAAGGCGTAGTGTTGTGTTTTCTCTTATATTATTTACCTCCTTTTATAGATGAATACTAAAGAGACCTTGGAGAAGACTTAATGCAAAAGGAGTATTTGAGAGAAGCTTCATCAGAGACTTTGAAATACTTCCTGATATGGTTAATTTCGTTGAGAGGCCATTTGAACATCCTTTTCTACAAGAGGAATTACCAGTTGCAATCCTTTTGTCTTCTGCAAATTTCTACTAAGTCTTCACGTGATCAGAAGAGGACAATCAGAAGAAGACAAAATGTCTTTAGAGTCTGATAGTGACCCATCAGAGTTTCTTGATTATTGACCTTTGAATGGCTCCAGGTATTGAGTCTTCAGAACATGAATCTGAGCTTTCGATCCTTCAGACTCTGAGTCTTCATAGGTTGATTTTAGAAGTTTACCACTTCAGATGCTGATCTTCAGAATCTCCGTCTTAAGGCTTCTCTTTAAATGTTTAATGCAGTTTTAGAACTAGCTTTAAATCATAATTTTAATCTATGTTCTTTCAAATTTAAACAAACATTAGTATACCCAACTACTATTTAAATACTTTGTTATCATCAAAACCTAAAAATATGGTACAAACCAATTTTGTTCCAATAGATCTTAGGAACCAACCAGAGTTTTTCAAAGGCTAAACTAGATAACCAAGCAAAGATTTTAACAGACTAATCTCAAGAACCAACTAAGATTTTACAGGCTAATCTCAATAACCAAACATAGCTTTTAATAGGTTTATCTAAAGAACCAAACAACAATTCTTACAAAGATATTATACAAGAGATAATACACTCTTGAGTAAAATATAATATTACCACAACACCAGTTCAACAAAATTATCACGAGTATTATTTACTTCATCGCCATTAAGGCAACTTTGGTGAAATAAATAGAAAAGTAGAAGAAGATAGTTGAACATGAGAAAAAGAGATTTTAAATTCAAATTTTGGTGTGAAATAAAAATGAGGAGAAACCTCATTTATGTAAGAAAAAATTTGGCTCAAAAACGAAAAAAGATCCATGGACATTTTTTAATATTCAAATTGATTAACCCTAACTGCTAGTTGATTAGATAGCATAAATATGGAAAGTTTTTTAATCCCGACACCATTAATCAACTAAAGGCTTCTCTAAATGATTAGAGGTGTCACAAATATGTTAATCAAGTTAACCCTGATCTAGTAAGAAATTAACCAGTGTAAAAAACGCTCTTAATTCATTAAACACTACTACAAAATAGACCTTTTGTAATTCCATATTACAACAGCCTTCCTATTAACCGTGGTAATAACTCTTTTTTAAGCGTTTTTTTTATATTTACTAACAGACATTTCACTACAATCATAGTTAAAAACCGTAGTGAAATGAACCCGGAGTGAAAAGGGTTCAAATCCTAGCTCCAAATTTTTTTCACTTATCATGACAAAAATGGGCTTGATCTTGTATATCACCACGATTCTTATAAACAACTATGGTGGAAGGTGCAATCATTTCATCACAGTTCGTATTATCAACTGTGGCCAGTGAAAGTTCTTACATATTTTTAAATAAGCAACATTATTTCTTGCTTCAATACATAACAACTGTCTCTCTAAAAAAACTCTAACATGTCTCTCACTCGTCTCTCTCATATAGAAATCCCAAATTTGTGTGGCAAACTCGTCTTGGAATATTAGAGGTGTCCGAGAATAGCACCACTAAGCCCTTCATGAGGACATTCAACAACCTCAAAGGTATAACTGCAAAACACCGGGAGAATTTAGTATGAATGGCAATAACATTGAGCAATTGGGAAGTGAGAAATGAAATATTGTTAAAAAATGCAAAGTGTGTAGAAAGTGAAGTTGTCTTTAATATGAAGCTTATGTCTAGTAATTGATTCAAAGGAGAGAAGTAGATGTCCTTTCATGTAGTGTTTTAAAACCTAGACCATTTTGGCCGGTCGGACCGATTAGACAGTGAAACTGTTAGAACAAGATTTGTTCTTATCAATTATCTTAGTTTTGATGATAACAATAATATGAATTTTGCTTAAGATAATATGGTACTCTAATCCAATGCAATTTCCCTTTCAGGAAATATATATAAAGAGTACGCATAATTCAGCGCTCAGAAGTTGTGTCTCAAATGGTTCAGCATGCAACATCAGAACATGGTCTGGCAAGACATCAGAAGATGGTCGAAGCAGAATCAGAACATGGGTCTATGGAAGCATCAGAAGAACATGAGATCAGAAGCACTGAAGATCAGAAGATGGTATCACGCTCAGAAGCACTTCAAGGTCAGAAGATCAGAAGATGCTATGCACCAAGCTGTTTGACTCTGATGATTTTCAAACGTCGTATTCACAAACATCAGATCAGAAGGAAGTACACGTGGCAGACTACGCTGACTGACAAAAGGAACGTTAAAGCTACTAAAGGCAACGTCAGTAGACACAGCGTGAACAAGGCTCGAGGTAGTTGACAAAAGCGTATAACATTAAATGCGATGCTGTACGGAACACGCAAAGCATTAAATGCATTCAACGGTCATCTTCTCAACGCCTATAAATATGAAGTTCTGATGAGAAGCAAGGTTAACGATTCTGCACCAAAACAACTCATATCAAACTTGCTGAAACGCTGTTCAATCTAAACTCAGAATCTTCATCTTCATCAAAACTCACTACATTGCTGTTGTAATATTTTAGTGAGATTAAGCTTAAACGATTAAGAGAAATATCACAGTTGTGATCATCGCTTTTAAGAAGCATTTGTAAACTCTTGAATAGATTACATTAAGTTGTAAGGAACTAGAGTGATCGGTTGATCAGAATACTCTAGGAAGTCTTAGGAGTGAACTAAGCAGATTGTAACTAGAGTGATCGTGTTGATCAGTAGACTCTAGAAAAGTCTTAGAGGGTATCTAAGCAGTTGTTCCTGGAGTGATCAGTGTGTGATCAGAAGACTCTGGAAGACTTAGTTGCGGACTAAGTGGAAAACCATTGTAATCCGTGCGATTAGTGGATTAAATCCTCAGGTTGAGGTAAATCATCTCTGCGGGGGTGGACTGGAGTAGCTTCGTTAACAGCGAACCAGGATAAAAATAATTGTGCAATTTATTTTTATCGTCCTAGATTTAAAGTCACACTTATTCAATCCCCCCCCCCTTTCTAAGTGTTTTTCTATCCTTCAATTGGCATCAGAGCGCCGGTTCTAAGGTGCAAGCACTTAACCGTGTTTAGAAAAGATTCAGGAAGAGAAAAACGCTTCAGTAAAAGATGGTTGATGAAAGTGAAAAGTCTACACCTACACCTGCATCTACATCTGGCTCTGCTGAGCAATACAACGGTAACAATGGTTATACTAGACCGCCGGTATTTGACGGTGAAAACTTTGAATACTGGAAAGATAAACTGGAAAGTTACTTTCTGGGTCTAGATGGTGATCTATGGGATCTTCTGATGGATGGTTACAAACATCCAGTAAATGCCAGTGGCGTAAAACTGTCAAGGCAGGAAATGAATGATGATCAGAAGAAGCTTTTCAGGAATCATCATAAATGCAGAACTGTTTTGCTGAATGCTATCTCTCATGCTGAGTATGAGAAGATATCTAACAGGGAAACGGCCTATGACATATATGAGTCCTTGAAAATGACTCATGAAGGAAATGCTCAAGTCAAGGAGACTAAAGCTCTAGCCTTAATCCAGAAGTATGAAGCCTTCAAGATGGAGGATGATGAAGACATTGAAAAGATGTTTTCGAGATTTCAAACTCTGACTGCTGGATTGAGAGTTCTTGACAAAGGATACACCAAGGCTGATCATGTGAAGAAGATCATCAGAAGCTTACCCAGAAGATGGGGTCCTATGGTGACTGCATTCAAGATTGCAAAGAATCTGAATGAAGTTTCTCTGGAAGAGCTGATCAGTGCCTTGAGAAGCCATGAGATTGAGCTGGATGCAAATGAGCCTCAAAAGAAAGGTAAATCTATTGCATTAAAATCTAATATCAAGAAATGCACTAACGCTTTTCAGGCCAAAGAAGAAGATCCTGAAGAATCAGAATCTGAAGAAGAAGATGAACTGTCCATGATTTCCAGAAGGGTAAATCAACTCTGGAAGAGCAAGCAAAGGAAGTTCAGAGGCTTCAGAAGTTCAAGGAAATTTGAACGTGGAGAATCTTCTGATGAAAGAAGATTTGACAAGAAGAAGGTCATGTGCTATGAATGCAATGAGCCTGGACACTACAAGAATGAATGTCCAAATCTTCAGAAGGAAAGTCCCAAGAAAAAGTTTCATAAGAAGAAAGGTCTTATGGCAACCTGGGATGAGTCAGAAGATGATTCAGAAGATGAGCAGGCCAACTGTGCGCTGATGGCGACAGAAGATGACGGATCAGAATCTACATCAGAATCAGATTCTGAAGAGGTATTTTCTGAACTTACTAGAGATGAGTTAGTTTCCGGTCTAACTGAACTTCTGGAACTCAAGTCTCAGATTAGTCTCAAATACAAAAAGCTGAAAAAGCAATTTGAATTTGAAACAAAGAAGCTTGAGTTGGAGAATTCTGAATTAAAAGAAAAACTTTTAAAATTATCCAATAATGTTGGATCCCCTTCTGATTCAGAAAAATCCACTCCTAGTCTAAACCATATTCTGAAAGAATATGATTTAAGTTTCAGGAAGTTCTTATCTAGAAGTATTGGCAGAAGTCAGCTAGCTTCTATGATATATGCTGTGTCTGGAAACAAAAGAGTTGGCATTGGTTTTGAGGGTGAAACCCCATACAAACTTGAACCTGTTGATGAAATGAAAATCACATACAAGCCATTGTATGATCAGTTCAAGTATGGCCACTCTCATGATATTAGGCACACTTCACATGCACAAAGTTTTCACATAACACACACCAAGAAGCATGTGACACAACCTAGGAAATATCATGAAACTCACATTAAGAATTATCATGCTGTTCCTCCTATTGCTTACAATGTTAAACCCAAGTTCAATCAGAACTTGAGGAGAACTAACAAGAAAGGACCCAAGAAAATGTGGGTACCTAAGGATAAGATTATTTCTATTGCAGATATCCTTGACTGCAAAAAGGACAAAGCACAACATGTCATGGTACCTGGATTCTGGATGCTCGCGACACATGACAGGAAGAAGGTCTATGTTCCAAGACCTGGTGCTTAAGTCTAGAGGAGAAGTCAAGTTTGGAGGAGATCAGAAGGGCAAGATAATTGGCTCTGGAACTATAAAGTCTGGTAACTCTCCTTCCATTTCTAATGTACTTCTTGTAGAAGGATTAACTCATAACCTCTTATCTATCAGTCAATTAAGTGACAATGGTTATGATATAATCTTCAATCAAAAGTCTTGCAAGGCTGTAAATCAGAAGGATGGCTCAATCCTATTTACAGGCAAGAGAAAGAACAACATTTATAAGACAGATCTGCAAGATCTTATGAGTCAGAAGGTGACTTGTCTTATGTCTGTTTCTGAAGAGCAGTGGGTCTGGCACAGAAGATTAGGTCATGTTAGTTTGAGAAAGATTTCTCAGATAAACAAACTGGATCTGGTCAGAGGACTCCCTAATCTGAAATTCAAATCAGATGCTCTTTGTGAAGCATGTCAGAAGGGCAAGTTCTCCAAACCTGCATTCAAGTCTAAGAATGTTGTTTCTACCTCAAGGCCATTAGAACTCTTGCACATTGATCTGTTTGGCCCAGTCAAAACAGCATCTGTCAGAGGGAAGAAATATGGATTAGTCATCGTAGATGATTATAGTCGCTGGACGTGGGTAAAATTCTTGAAACACAAGGATGAGACTCATTCAGTGTTCTTTGATTTCTGCATTCAGATTCAATCTGAAAAAGAGTGTAAAATCATAAAGGTCAGAAGTGATCATGGTGGTGAATTTGAGAACAGATCCTTTGAAGAGTTCTTCAAAGAAAATGGTATTGCCCATGATTTCTCTTGTCCTAGAACTCCACAGCAAAATGGGGTTGTAGAACGAAAGAATAGGACTCTGCAAGAAATGGCCAGAACCATGATCAATGAAACCAATATGGCTAAGCATTTCTGGGCAGAAGCAATAAACACTGCATGCTATATTCAGAATAGAATCTCTATCAGACCTATTCTAAATAAGACTCCCTATGAATTGTGGAAGAATAGAAAGCCCAACATTTCATATTTCCATCCTTTTGGATGTGTATGCTTTATTCTGAACACTAAAGATCATCTTGGTAAGTTTGATTCCAAAGCACAGAAATGTTTCCTTCTTGGATATTCTGAACGCTCAAAAGGCTACAGAGTATACAATACTGAAACATTGATTGTAGAAGAATCAATCAATATCAGGTTTGATGATAAGCTTGGTTCTGAAAAACCAAAGCAGTTTGATAATTTTGCAGATTATGATATTGACATATCAGAAGTTGTTGAGCCAAGAAGCAACGCATCAGAAGCAGAGCTTCTCAGAAGCAAAGAATCTGAAGATCAAGTATCAGCTTCTCTGGAGGATCTAAGTATTTCTGAAGAACCGTCTGTCAGAAGATCATCCAGACTCATCTCTGGTCATTCAGAAGATGTCATTCTTGGAAAGAAGGATGATCCAATCAGAACAAGAGCATTCCTTAAGAACAATGCAGACTGTCAATTAGGTCTTGTATCTTTGATCGAGCCAACTTCTGTTGATCATGCTCTAGAAGATCCAGACTGGATAATTGCTATGCAAGAAGAACTAAATCAGTTTGCAAGGAATGATGTTTGGGATCTTGTTCCTAGACCAGATGGATTCAATATAATCGGCACAATTTGGGTCTTCAGAAACAAGCTCAGAATGAGAAGATGAGAAATTCTTACGTATGAGTATCCTTTGATATGAAATATTTTTTTTAAGTTCTGATAGAAATCAATTAGAAATTGTGATTCAGTTATTACTAACGTTTCAGTGTCTAAGTTGATTCAGAATCTCTATAAAAGCAAAACAGCTGTAACTGGCTATCCAGATGGTAAACACGTGTTCACTATTCCTGGACAAGCGTGCGTGCAGTTGAGGGGACGTCTACTTAGGTAACTGTGCAAATCACGTCTTTTGTCATTATTATCTCTCCTCATGTCACGTAACATTAAATGCTTTTCATCATTTACTCTCTTTCAGTTTTCTTTTTATACTCTTCAAACGTTTCTTTTCCCTCTCATATTTCTCTCTCTCTGCATTCGGTTTCTTTTTCGTCTCTCTCTCTTTTCATATCATAAACCCTAGCAGTTTCCAATATTTGAAAATTCATCATGAATCCATCGTCAAGCTCTGGGAATCAAGACAATGATAGGAAACAAAAGAGAAAGGCATCTGCTGAGCCAGAAACCAAACCTAAAAGAGTTAGGATCTCCTATGACCCTCTCAAAGTGTATCAACCCCTTGACGGTTCCCCTCAATCACCTCCCTCTTCAAAGACCTCCACCACCTCTTCCTCCTTATTCATCCTCTCGGAACCACCTTCTTCACCATCTGATATCTCCTCTCCTTCAACCCTTCCATCAGATATTTCTTCATCTCTCTCATACCCTTTTCCCACCAGAACACCTAATCCCTATAGTGTTGTTCTTCCCGACTCAAGGTTCACTGTCAACCCTCCAACCCCTACCTCTCAAACATATCTGGAGCTTTTACATGCTGATGTAAATGGCTGGTTGGAGATCCTGGGTGCTGCCTACCTTAACCATCTGGATATGTATGCTATGAGCAACCTCTGGGATACCTTTCTTCAGGACTTTCTGGTGAAGGCTACTGACACTAAGAGAAGGATCTTGTCTGAAGCTCCTGGTCCTCGTGGTCGTCAGTTGGAAGTTGGTGAGAGCAGCCATCACTGTCTCATCAGGAACAGAAGCGTTCTTGAAGAGAAGATACCTGCAGATGAGTTGGAAGAAGAAAATCTCTGCAGAGATATCGTGGTGTGGAAACCCCGGTCTTCTGTGCTCTGGTTTCCTGTGCTGACTGGAGATTTTCAGTGGCTGTTCAACTGGTTCAGAATGAACCCTTCTGAAAAAGCACCTCACATGGTCTTTCCAGTAGTGGTCTATCGTGCTGAAGTTGCTGGTCCTACTCCTCCAACAAACCTAGCAGCTATTCTTCAAGCATTGGAAGATGGAACTTCTGAGCTGCCTGAACCAGAATATGCCAAGGCTCCTTCTGAGTCAGACTCAGATGAGGAAATGGAATATGCACAAGCTGAAGATCTTCCAGAAGATCACCCTGCTGAGATTGCTGTCCCTCTGGGCAGAAATACTGGTGCTTCTTCTTCAGGTGAAACCTCAGCTCTGATGGAGACCTTGGAAACTCTTCATCAGAATCAAGCTATGCTGGCTTCTCGTTTGGACGCGCAAGAAGCAGCCAATGCTGAGTTTCGTTCCTTCATGACAAGGCAAGCTACAAGCACTGACGGGATTCATGATGTTCTGGCGCGGATTTTGCGTAGGCTAGGATCTTAGTCTTTTGGTCTTTGTAGTTTCCTTTCCTTGCTGCATCTGTTTTCCTGCATTCCTTTCTTGTAATCCTTGTTTGATTATCAATGAAAAAGTTTCTTTGATTTACATTCCAGTGAATCTATTTGTCGCTTTATGCATCTGAATCTTTTGAAATATTCTTTTTGATGTTATGACAAAAAGGGGGAGAAGATAAATGATAAATGATTTGATTAAATCTATCAGTTACTGGGTAAAGCTCCCACACATTCACTAACAAGAACTGCAAGTTCTATATGGTTTAAGTGTTTTGCAGGAACAGAGAAGTGAAGTGAATCTTCAGAAGCAAACACTAGAAGCAAAACCATAAGAAGCGTTATTCTGTAAAAGGAATAAGCTCTTGGAAACTGAAGCAAGCTGAGTGCTGTCAAGCTTCAGAGATCAGAAGCAAGAAAAAAGAATGAATCAGAAGCACTGATAATAGAATTTGAATATCATTGTCTATCCTGTTCTGACAAAATTCTATTTGCTCTGATACATATAATGTTATGGCTCTGATACATTATTTGCTCTGATACATTATTTCAGCCTATATGGCTCTGATACATATAATGTGTTCAAACATACATTTTATGTTCTAACTCGCTCATGCTGACTTTTGTCGTTTAGTTTTTGTTCTGTAACATTTCAGGATGTAGAGATGCTCTGATGATGCTCTGGTACATTCAACAATGTTCTGATACAAATCTAGCATGAAGTGATGATTGGTAGACATTCAAAGTTCTGAAGCTATCCGAGGGAAGCAGAAATCAGAAGATGTGAATGTTCTAAAAAGATCCAGAAAACTCAAGTTCTGAAGCTGTCCTGAATGGAAGCAGAAATCAGAAGCTGTGAATGTTCTGAAGATCAAAGAAATTCAAGTTCTGAAGCTGTCCTGAATGGAAGCAGAAGTCAGAAGCTGTGAATGTTCTGAAGATCAAAGAAATTCAAGTTCTGAAGTTGTCCACGATGGAAGCAGGAATCAGAAGCTGTGAGTGTTCTAAGGATCTAAAGAAATTCAAGTTCTGAAGCTGTCCAATGGAAGCAGAAGTCAGAAGCTATGAATTCTCTGAAGGCAGAAGCTTATATGATCGTCTCTACCGAAATAATCAGGGAAGTCTTTTATCAAAGTTCTTCGAGTATTTATTTCAGGGGGAGATTATTTATCTCAGGGGGAGATTGTTAATCTCAGGGGGAGACATATTCATATGCTTATGCTATAGCTGTGTAATTTGTCTTTTGCCGTCTACTCTTTCTGATCGCAAATTCATATCATTTATATATGTTTTTGTCATCATCAAAAAGGGGGAGATTGTTAGAACAAGATTTGTTCTTATCAATTATCTTAGTTTTGATGATAGCAATAATATGAATTTTGCTTAAGATAATATGGTACTCTAATCCAATGCAATTTCCCTTTCAGGAAATATATATAAAGAGTACGCATAATTCAGCGCTCAGAAGTTGTGTCTCAAATGGTTCAGCATGCAACATCAGAACATGGTCTGGCAAGACATCAGAAGATGGTCGAAGCAGAATCAGAACATGGGTCTATGGAAGCATCAGAAGAACATGAGATCAGAAGCACTGAAGATCAGAAGATGGTATCACGCTCAGAAGCACTTCAAGGTCAGAAGATCAGAAGATGCTATGCACCAAGCTGTTTGACTCTGATGATTTTCAAACGTCGTATTCACAAACATCAGATCAGAAGGAAGTACACGTGGCAGACTACGCTGACTGACAAAAGGAACGTTAAAGCTACTAAAGGCAACGTCAGTAGACACAGCGTGAACAAGGCTCGAGGTAGTTGACAAAAGCGTATAACATTAAATGCGATGCTGTACGGAACACGCAAAGCATTAAATGCATTCAACGGTCATCTTCTCAACGCCTATAAATATGAAGTTCTGATGAGAAGCAAGGTTAACGATTCTGCACCAAAACAACTCATATCAAACTTGCTGAAACGCTGTTCAATCTAAACTCAGAATCTTCATCTTCATCAAAACTCACTACATTGCTGTTGTAATATTTTAGTGAGATTAAGCTTAAACGATTAAGAGAAATATCACAGTTATGATTATCGCTTTTAAGAAGCATTTGTAAACTCTTGAATAGATTACATTAAGTTGTAAGGAACTAGAGTGATCGGTTGATCAGAATACTCTAGGAAGTCTTAGGAGTGAACTAAGCAGATTGTAACTAGAGTGATCGTGTTGATCAGTAGACTCTAGAAAAGTCTTAGAGGGTATCTAAGCAGTTGTTCCTGGAGTGATCAGTGTGTGATCAGAAGACTCTGGAAGACTTAGTTGCGGACTAAGTGGAAAACCATTGTAATCCGTGCGATTAGTGGATTAAATCCTCAGGTTGAGGTAAATCATCTCTGCGGGGGTGGACTGGAGTAGCTTCGTTAACAGCGAACCAGGATAAAAATAATTGTGCAATTTATTTTTATCGTCCTAGATTTAAAGTCACACTTATTCAATCCCCCCCCTTTCTAAGTGTTTTTCTATCCTTCAGAAACAAATAGTAGAGGGGACCGATAAGGTCATCAGACCTCAGCTGCAATTAATCTGATGAAAATCGGTGTGATTCGGCCAGTTCATTGGTCAGACTAGTGAATTGATGAATTTCTTGAATTGACGGGTCGATCTTTTAATGTTTATTTTTGGGTTAAATGACTTTCACCCCCCTGCAATAGTAGCGAGATTTGATTTACCCCCCTTTAAAAAAAATTTTGATTTACCCCCCTATAATATTTGGGCACCCCCCTAAGCGTGTAAAAACGAGGGTGGTAAATCAAAAAAATATATTTTACAGGGGGTATTTTTCCCTCTTAGGGGGCAAAAGACTTACAATTTTAATATTATAGGGGGGTAATCCAATTTTTTTTAAAAGGGGAGTAAATCAAATCTCGCTACTATTGCAGGGGGGTGAAAGTCATTTAACCCTTTATTTTTTAAATTAATTATAATTTTGACCCCCCCCTATTTTAATTTTTTTTAAGTTTTGGTGCCCTTATTTTAAAATCAAATTTTATTAATATTTATAATTATATTAATTATTTATAATAAATAATGTTAAAATTATAAAAATAAAACTGTCAAATTTTAAGAATCGAACTTGTAATTTTTCAAAACTATTAGGATTGTTGTGTTACCAAGTGTACCATGAATCTCATTAATGTTTAATTTGGTAAAAATATAAGAGAGTTTTATATTCTATAATTATAACATTTCTCTCTAATGCAATTCTTTTTAAAATTATTATTATAAATTATTCAATAAAATAATATAATAAATTTGAAAAGTTAAAAAATTAATTATATGATATTATAATCTATAATTGTTAGAATATAGAAAACTCCATTGATAGAGTGAAGAACTTCTAGAGGAAGAAGATGAAGAATGCATAGAAAGCTGTAATCTTTATTATTCAGCTTAACATAAACAGTTGCTATGATACAACTATATATACAACTCATAACAACCAAGCAATAACAACCTAACTAACTAACTACCAAAAGGAAAACCTTAACTGCCATGTAACTGAATTAGTTAAGGGAAAGTTTCCTAAAGTAGTAAGCTAAACACAAAAGGCTACGTATTCTAACAGCCTCCCTCAAGTTGATGCATGATATATGTTGATCATGCCAAGCTTGGAAACAAAATCATTAAATTTAGCCGGCTGAAGGGGTTTGGTCAGAAAATCTGCCAATTGCTCTTGTGACGAGATAGGCAATAATCTGAACAAGCCTTGCTGAACTTTCTCACGAACCAGATGGCAGTCTATTTCCAAATGTTTTGTTTGTTCGTGAAACACGGGATTAGACGCTATGTGTATGGCGCTTTGGCTATCACAATATAGAACCGGAGGTTTGGAGCATGAGACATGCAAATCCCTCAAGACGTATAACAACCATATTAGCTCACATGTAGCTGTTCCCAAAGCGCGATATTCAGCTTCCGATGAACTTCGAGAGATAGTCTGCTGCTTCTTGGCTTTCCATGAGATAAGGGATGATCCTAGAAAAAAGCAGTTGCCCGAAGTAGACTTCCTAGTATCCACACATCCTGCCCAATATGCATCCGTGTAACCCATAATTTGAAGCCTGGATGATCTTGGAAAGAACAATCCATAGCCAGGATTTGTCTTTAGGTACCTTATAACTCTGCATGCTGCTTGATAGTGGACTTGAGTAGGCTTATGGAGGAATTGGCTTAGTTGTTGTGTTGCAAGTGTGATGTCAAGTCTGGTATTGTTCAAATAGATCAATCTGCCAACCATTCTTCTGTATTCAGTGATATCCTTCAAGGGTTCACTTGTGTCTTCATGAAGTTTTAATGAAGGATTCAATGGTGTTGAAGTTGGTTTGGATGCGAGCAGACCCGAGTCATTAAGCAAATCCAGACAATACTTTCTTTGTGAAATGGTGATACCCTCCTTAGAATGAGCAACTTCAAGTCCAAGGAAGTACTTGAGAATTCCCAAGTCCTTTATTTTGAAGTGTTCATTCAGAATGTATTTGATGCGATCAAATTCTGTTAAGGATGTACCTGCAAGTATAATATCATCCACGTATACAAGTAAAACTGTGATATGGTCATTCTTTTTCAGAATGAACATGGAGTAATCAGCATTAGACTGAGTATAGCCAAGCTTTAATAAGAGAGATGTTAACTTCTCATACCACATTCTACTTGCCTGCCTCAAACCATATAAACTCTTCAAAAGTTTGCATACCTGGTTTGGTTTAGAACAAGAAATACCTTGTGGTATGTAACACCCCAATTCTACCCAGACATATAGGTACAAATATCAGAGTATAAAATTAAATTCATAAAAACAATTAGGGTATTACACTTAAGTAACCACATTACCAAACATAACATACTCGTAAAAGATGCGTAACACAAATAATCAAAGAGGAAGGATTCTCATAAACACTTGATAGTATTCATACTTATATATATGCATCGATAAACAGAATATCCACAACATTCCTCCAAAATACAACGTATGATAAGGTATTCAAAATGCATAATATGAATAGATCCAAAGGATCAAATATACATCAAAAGGATCCTATAAGCATCATCTACAAAATAAGTGTTCGATCCCCCCTAGGTGTTACGTATCACGAGCGGACGACACCAAAACGGACGACTACTAAAAGAGCACCTACACTTGCGGATCACCTGCACATTACCCACGAGTAGGTAACATTAAGGCAGAAGGGTGAGAATATAATTCATAATGAAAAGCATGATAAATATAGTAATGCCAACAAGTATCATCAAGAATCATACAACAAAGTAATCCACTGAGTCAACCACAATCAATATATAAGTAATGCGACACATGAATGATAACATAAATTATAAAGACAGACGATGATGAATGAGACTCGACTATGCATATGCATGTGGTACCAAATCCGGAGTAAACTCCTCCTTGTCATTATGACAAATACACCTTGCCGAGCATTATGCTGGGACTTTATTCCACTCATGAAGCCCGCAGGCTGTCGTCATCGAGCATTTAGCTCCCACTGATGACCTCTTGCCACTCAGGCTAATATACCGTTACCGAGCATTAAGCTCCTACTGGTAACCAATGCCCGCAGGCCATCTATTAACAGCATTCCGCCATTTACGTATTGAAATGTTATGTTGTGCATACAAACGACTCGATTACATAACAACAACAACAATAATATAACTCGGTCACATATCCACATCACACCGGTTATATTAATCCACACGGATACATCACCAAAATTTCCACTCAGGCATTCAAATTCACACAGCACATATATACCGTCAAAACATACTCGATTAGCAAATATCATTTCAGAAAATACATTTATGAAAAATTCATTAAACCACCAATACACTCCTCTTTATCATAAAGCATGCTCAATAAGTTTCATAACGCTTCGAACGGCACGTAGAAATGACCTCCGGTTCAAAAGATAGAGCAAAACGATGTTTGTAAAAACAAGTTTCAGCACTGGCCGCTAAGCGGGTCGCAACGGGTCGCTTAGCGAACATTCCAGTAGCAAAATGAAAAAAAATGCAAGAAGCTCCGCTTAGCGGCGCACTAGCGGTTCCTGCGAAATTTCCATAAATATCTTCTTCCGCTTAGCGGACCCAGGGCCGCTTAGCGAACCTGCGAAAACTCAGAAAAACCCGTTCTGCAACAGACCTGCTAAACCCAAATCAACCATCTCAAAACCTCATGTAAACTTCCATACACCTCCTACACAATCCATACATGCCATATATTCATGCTAACAACCAATGATTCATGGTTAATTCACTAAATGTAAATAACCTAATAATTCCTTCATCAATAATAAAACATGGAGAAATGTAAAGCAATCATGATCAATGAAGATATCTATCATCATACAACACATACACACCACAAAATCATATTCATAACTTCAAAACTCACAAAACTCATAACCTAACATTTTTGGCCAAAGCATAGAAAATGTTCAAGAACAAGAACAAACTATAAGGATCATACCATCAAGATAAACTAGATTCACCCCCTTACCTTGGTTAATCTTGATTCTAGCTTGGTTTGGATTTCTACAATTCTCTTCTTCTCTTTGTTTTTCTCTTCTTTCTCTTCTCTTCACAAGTTTTCTTTCTTTCTCTCCAAAATATCTCTTTTTCTCTTCTATTCTAAGACAACATAATCTTCTACCTCTCTATAACTCTTTCTATTTCTCTACTTCTCATTTTCACCCACTCAACTCTCATTAATTCCAATTTTGGCCCAAATGTTACTAAACATTAATTCTAACCAATTAACACCCAAAACATAATAATTACACACATGGAAAGTAATAATTAAAATATTAGCATAATTAATATTTACCGACTGACTCGACTCAAAAACGGTAAAATTTAGGAAATGTAGCAAACATCACAATTAATCAAAAAAACACATTTACGGGCATTACAACCCTCCCCCACTTAAAAGATTTTCGTCCTCGAAAATAAAAATTTACCTGCTACAAACAACTCAGGATAGGAGTCTCGCATCTTACTCTCCAACTCCCAGGTCATACTCTCACCTGCCGCACCTAACCACACGACCTTCACCATGGCGATCTCTTTGCCTCTCAGAGTCTTAATCTCATGATCCTCAATACGCACTGGCATCGTCTCAACCGTCAGGTTCTCTTGCACTTGCACATCATCCATCTGAATCACATGGGATGGATCTGCAATGTATCTCCTCAATTGAGACACATGGAACACATCGTGCAGATTAGCAAGACTTGGCGGTAACGCCACCCGATACGCAACTTTGCCAATTCGCTCCGATATCTGATAAGGACCAATAAAACGCGGAGTAAGCTTCCTCGATTTCAAAGCTCGTCCAACACCCGTCATAGGCGTAACTCTTAAGAATACATGTTCACCAGCTTGGAATTCCAAATCTTTCCTTCGCTTGTCATGATAACTCTTTTGCCTACTCTGTGAACTTCTCATCTTCTCACGAATAAATTTCACCTTCTCTGTAGTCTCTCTTACCATCTCAGGTCCGAGTACCACACTCTCGCCCGATTCAAACCAACATAATGGAGTTCTACACTTACGACCATATAGCGCTTCAAAAGGTGCCATTCCGATACTAGAATGAAAACTGTTGTTGTAAGTGAATTCTATCAACGAAAGATAAGTATCCCACGAACCTCCCTTCTGAAGAACACACGCCCTCAATAAGTCTTCTAATGACTGAATAGTCCTTTCGGTCTGACCGTCTGTCTGAGGATGATAAGCCGAACTCAACCTCAACTTAGAACCTAGAGCCTCTTGTAAACCTTTCCAAAAATCTGATGTGAATCTCGGATCTCTATCCGACACAATACTCAATGGTATACAATGTAGTTTCACAATCACTTTGATATAAATCTCAGCTAGCTTCGCAACTGGAAAAGTGATGTTAATAGGAATAAAGTGAGCAGACTTTGTCAACCTATCAACAATCACCCAAACTGCATCAAAACCTCTCACAGTATTCGGTAAACTCGTCACAAAGTCCATAGAAATACTATCCCATTTCCACTCTGGAATATCCAACGGTTGCAACAACCCTGCAGGACGCTGATGTTCCACTTTTGACTTCTGACATACCAAACACGCATACACAAACTGAGCCACATCTCTTTTCAAACCAGACCACCAAAAGATCTTCTTCAAATCCTGATACATCTTATTGGCTCCCAGATGAATACTCAAACTGCTTCTGTGACCTTCCTCTAAAATCATCCTCTTCAGCTTGGAATCATCAGGTACACAAATCCGACCACGGAATCTCAAAACACCCTGACCATCCACTCTGAAGTCGCCATCATCACTTTGATTTGCCACCATAAACAAATCAACAAGTTTCACATCCATCCTCTGTCTCTCGCTAACGGTTGACAAAAAATCATTCGTCACTTTCAACATACCCAACTTCACACTATCTGGTGTCAATTCACATACCAAACTAAGATCACGAAACTGCTCCAAAAGTTTCCACTCCTCCGCCATCATCGCGGACATATGCAAAGATTTCCGACTCAAAGCATCGGCAACCACATTAGCTTTACCAGGATGGTAATTCAAGCTAAAGTCATAGTCCTTTAGGAATTCCAACCACCTACGTTGTCTCATGTTCAATTATTTCTGATCAAATAAGTATTTAAAACTCTTATGATCACTAAAGACCTCGAACCTTGCACCGTAGAGATAATGCCTCCAAATCTTTAATACAAAAACAACCGCAGCTAACTCTAAATCATGAGTGGGATAATTCTTCTCATGAATCCTTAACTGTCTCGAAGCGTAAGCCACCACCTTACCTTCCTGCATTAAAACACCACCTAACCCCATATGCGATGCATCACAATACACCACAAACGGTTCCTTAGGATCAGGTAAAACCAAAACCGGAGATGAAGTCAACCTTCTCTTCAACTCTTCAAAATTCCTTTCACAAACTATGTCCCAAATAAACGCCTAACCCTTGAAAGTAAGCTGAGTTAACGGAAGTGCCAACTTCGAAAAGCCTTCTATGAATCTTCGATAATAACCCGCCAAACCTAAGAAGCTTCTGATCTCAGTAACTGATCTCGGAACCTCCCATTGTAGCACTGCATCTACCTTGGATGGATCCACTACAATCCCGTTACCTGAAATCACATGACCAAGAAAACTCACCTCTGATAACCAGAACTCGCACTTGGATAACTTAGCATACAGCTGCTTCTCCTTCAAAACCTGTAGCACAACACGCAAATGCTCCTCATGCTCTTCCGGAGACTTAGAATAAATCAAGATGTCATCTATGAAGACCACAACAAACTTATCCAACTGATCATGGAATATGCGATTCATATACTCCATAAACACACCAGGTGCATTAGAAACCCCGAACGGCATCACCAAAAATTCATAATGCCCGTACCGATTCCTAAACGCAGTCTTCTGAATATCCTCCTCCTTCACCCGAATCTGATGGTAACCAGATCTTAAATCAATCTTGCTAAACACACTGGCTCCCACCAACTGATCCATCAAGTCGTCAATCCTAGGAAGCGGATACTTATTCTTAATTGTCACCTTGTTCAACTGGCGATAATCAATACACAACCTCATGCTTCCATCCTACTTCTTTACCAACAAAACTGGAGCTCCCCATGGTGAAACACTAGGCCTCACAAAATGTTTTGCTAGCAACTCTTCCAATTGTTTCTTCAATTCCACTAACTCTGATGCCGACATTCTATATGGCGCCATAGACACAGGCCTCGTACCAGGAACTAGATCTATGGAAAACTCCACTTCTCTCTTCGGCGGCACATCAGAAAAGTCTTCAGGAAACACTTCGGGAAATTCTCGCACTACTGGGAAATCCCCAACTGCAGCTCGACCCTCCACAGTCAACGATGCAAACACACCAAACAATTGTGCCCCATCTGCCAATAGTCGATTCAACTCCTTGGTAGATAAGACACCAAATTCTGCATCCTTCTCAAGAAATGGAAATGTCACCAACTTATGATAACAATCGATGTGGACACGATTATTCATCAACCAATCCATTCCCAGAACCACGTCTAACTCGTTCATCGGCAAATAAATCAAATCAACAGTAAAGTCCTTACCGAAGATTGATACCGGACAATTCTCACAAACTAAAGAAGTAGTCATCGACCCCATTGCTGGTAAATCGATAACCATCTCACCACCCAAGTCGGACAGAACAAGACCTAATCTTTTAACACAATCGGTGGCTATAAAACAATGCGAAGCACCCGTATCAATAATAGCAATTAAAGAAATGCCATTAATAAAACAAGTACCTCTGATCAGTCGATCACCCTTATCCGTCTGAGTTCCAGCCAACGCAAACACCTTCCCACCAGCTTGAACTTTCTTCTTCGGACATTGACCGCTCATGTGTCCCTCTCCACCATAATTAAAACACACTATTCCCTTGAACGCACAGTCGGATGACATATGTCCTGCCCTCCCACACTTGAAACATTTCCTCGTGTCACCATTGCAGACATTACTTTTGTGGCCAGGTTTACCACACTTAAAACATACAATCTTAGCAGGAGCATCTCCCCTACTAAACCTTGGTCCATAATTCATCTTTTGCTTACCCTTCCCTCCATCATACGGCTTCCCACGATTCTGCGGACCTTTGTTCCTCTTTTCATTAATCACCTTATGATGAGCATTATTATCCTCATCATAAATCCTACAGCTGTCCACCAAATCTGGAAACACCCGAATCTTCTGATAACCTACCGCCTTCTTGATATCAGAACGCAACCCATTCTCGAACTTAATGCACTTAGAAAATTCTGCTCCCTCACCAACAAAGTGTGGGTAGAATTTCACAACTTCATTAAACTTTGCCGCATATTCAGACACAGACATGTTGCCTTGAACCAACGCCAGAAACTCAGTCTCTTTCTTTCCACGGACATCCTCCGGGTAATACTTCCTCAAAAACTCCCTCTTGAACACCGTCTAGGAAATATCTTCACCGGTTGCTTCTAACCTTGCCAAAGTCTCCAGCCACCAATCATCAGCCTCCACAGCTAACTGATGAGTGCCATACCTGACTTTCTGCTCTTGCATGCAATCCATCACACGAAAGATCCTCTCCATCTCCTTCATCCAAGTCAAGGCTCCCTCGGGGTCATGCGTTCCCTTAAACACAGGAGGATTCTCCCTCTGGAAAGTCGCTAAACTCCGAGACCTTGCATTCTCATCCGTATGCATAGCTTCAGCCATAGCTTGCAATGCAGCAGCAATAGCAGCGTCATTACGTCCAGCCATCTCTAAACTTCACAATAACACCAAGATAAGTAAGCCCAAAGAATAACACAAGCATGGTTAGACTAAACGACACGACACATGGTCGGACAAGACCGACCCGCTCTGATACCACTAATGTAACACCCCAATTCTACCCAGGCATATAGGTACAAATATCAGAGTATAAAATTAAATTCATAAAAACAATTAGGGTATTAAACTTAAGTAACCACATTACCAAACATAACATACTCGTAAAAGATGCGTAACACAAATAATCAAAGAGGAAGGATTCTCATAAACATTTGATAGTATTCATACTTATATATATGCATCGGTAAACAGAATATCCACAACATTCCTCCAAAATACAACGTATGATAAGGTATTCAAAATGCATAATATGAATACATCCAAAGGATCAAATATACATCAAAAGGATCCTATAAGCATCATCTACAAAATAAGTGTTCGATCCCCCCTAGGTGTTACGTATCACGAGCGGACGACACCAAAACGGACGACTACTAAAAGAGCACCTACACTTGCGGATCACCTGCACATTACCCACGAGTAGGTAACATTAAGGCAGAAGAGTGAGAATATAATTCATAATGAAAAGCATGATAAATATAGTAATGCCAACAAGTGTCATCAAGAATCCATACAACAAAGTAATCCACTGAGTCAACCACAATCAATATATAAGTAATGCGACACATGAATGATAACATAAATTATAAAGACAGACGATGATGAATGAGACTCAACTATGCATATGCATGTGGTACCAAATCCGGAGTAAACTCCTCCTTGTCATTATGACAAATACACCTTGCCGAGCATTATGCTGGGACTTTATTCCACTCAGGAAGCCCGCAGGCTGTCGTCATCGAGCATTTAGCTCCCACTGATGACCTCTTGCCACTCAGGCTAATATACCGTTACCGAGCATTAAGCTCCTACTGGTAACCAATGCTCGCAGGCCATCTGTTAACAGCATTCCGCCATTAACGTATTGAAATGTTATGTTGTGCACACAAACGACTCGATTACATAACAACAACAACAATAATATAACTCGGTCACATATCCACATCACACCGGTTATATTAATCCACACGGATACATCACCAAAATTTCCACTCAGGCGTTCAAATTCACACAGCACACATATACCGTCAAAACATACTCGATTAACAAATATCATTTCACAAAATACATTTATGAAAAATTCATTCAACCACCAATACACTCCTCTTTATCATAAAGCATGCTCAATAAGTTTCATAACGCTTCGAACGGCACGTAGAAACGACCTCCGGTTCAAAAGATAGAGCAAAACGAAGTTTGGAAAAACAAGTTTCAGCACTGGCCGCTTAGCGGGTCGCAACGGGTCGCTTAGCGAACATTCCAATAGCAAAATGAAAAAAAAATGCAAGAAGCTCCGCTTAGCGGCGCACTAGCGGTTCCTGCGAAATTTCCATAAATATCTTCTTCCGCTTAGCGGACCCAGGGCCGCTTAGCGGACCTGCGAAAACTCAGAAAAATCAGTTCTGCAACAGACCTGCTAAACGCAAATCAACCATCTCAAAACCTCATGTAAACTTCCCTACACCTCCTACACAATCCATACATGCCATATATTCATGCTAACAACCAATGATTCATGGTTCATTCACTAAATGTAAATAACCTAATAATTCCTTCATCAATAATAAAACATGGAGAAATGTAAAGCAATCATGATCAATGAAGATATCTATCATTATACAACACATACACACCACAAAATCATATTTATAACTTCAAAACTCACAAAACTCATAACCTAACATTTTTGGCCAAAGCATAGAAAATGTTCAAGAACAAGAACAAACTATAAGGATCATACCATCAAGATAAACTAGATTCACCCCCTTACCTTGGTTAATCTTGATTCTAGCTTGGTTTGGATTTCTACAATTCTCTTCTTCTCTTTGTTTTTCTCTTCTTTCTCTTCTCTTCACAAGTTTTCTTTCTTTCTCTCCAAAATATCTCTTTTTCTCTTCTATTCTAAGACAACATAATCTTCTACCTCTCTATAACTCTTTCTATTTCTCTACTTCTCATTTTCACCCACTCAACTCTCATTAATTCCAATTTTGGCCCAAATGTTACTAAACATTAATTCTAACCAATTAACACCCAAAACATAATAATTACACATATGGAAAGTAATAATTAAAATATTAGCATAATTAATATTTACCGACTGACTCGACTCAAAAACAGTAAAATTTAGGAAATGTAGCAAACATCACAATTAATCAGAAAAACACATTTACGAGCGTTACATGGTACATGCATATACACATCTTCATCTAAGTCACCATGTAAAAACGCATTATTTACATCAAGTTGATGTAAATTCCATTTGTTGATGGATGCTATAGCAAGAAGTGTTCTGACTGTGGAAAGCTTGGCCACTGGTGAAAAAGTATCAAAAAAATCCAGTCCTTCAACTTGGCTATACCCTTTGGCAACTAATCGTGCCTTGTACCTCTCTATGGAACCATCAGACCTGCGTTTAATCTTATACACCCATCTACTACCTATAGGCTTAATAGAGGGTGGTAGATCCATCATCACCCATGTACCATTTGTGATCAAAGCTTTTAATTCAGACTGCATAGCCATTTGCCAATTCACATGTTTGCAAGCCTCTTCATAACTCTTTGGCTCAGAATCATGAGTAACAGATATGCTAAAAGACTTATGAGCATGAGACAAATGATCAAAGGAATGGAAAGAGGATATAGGGTAAGGGATACCTGAAGAAGATGATGCAGCCAAGTTGTTTGAAGAATTGCACACATAATCATCAAAGTGAGGTGGTGGTTGTCTGGTTCTTATAGGTCTGGGATGGTTAGGTGAGACAATTGGAGAGGAGGGTGTAGGTTCAGTTGTGGATGTAGGTTCAAGTTCATGTGTGGTGGTAATAGTGTGAGGGTCAGTGTGGATTTCCTGTAATGAATCAGGACAATTATATGAGGGAAGAGGCAGTTCATAGGTCATGTTATCACTAGTGTGATACTGCCAGTTTGGTTTGAAAGGAAAAATATGGTCATGGTGTATAACATTCCTAGAGATGAAAACTTCATTATTATTAATATCAAGTAAAATAGTGCCTTTCACTCCTTGCTTGTAACCTAAGAAAATGCATTTTTGCCACGATGATCAAGCTTAGATCTATGTGCCTGAATAGTTGAGGCATATGCAAGGGGGCCAAATATTTTAAGGATATGCAATTCAGGGTCATAATTATGTAAGCACTGATATGGAGACTTGTTGTTCAATACAATGCTAGGTACACAATTCATAATAAAAACTGCATGTTGAACAGCAAATGACCAAAAATTTTTAGATAAGTTGGCTTGAAAAAGAAGGGCTCTAGCTATGTTCAAAATGTTTTGGTGTTTTCTCTCAACCCTACCATTTTGTTGAGGTGTTTCAACACACCTAGTTTGATGTAATATGCCTTTTGATGCATAGTAGGTTGGCATAATAAATTCTGGGCCATTATCAGTTATAATACACTTGACACATGAATTATGTTGGGTTTCAACCATTTTGATAAAGTTAAGAACATTAGGTGTGGTTTCGGACTTGGATTTATTAGAATTATCCAAGTGAATCTGCTGAAATCATCAACAGCAGTCAAGAAGTAAGAATGACCACTATATGATTTAATGGATAAAGGCCCCCAAACATCAAAATGAATTAACTCAAAAGGGGAAGATGCTGTATTAGAACTATTATTGAAAGGTAATTTCTCATGTTTAGAGTAATGACATACATCACAAATAGCTTTAGAATCAGCAACAATGAAAGGGAAACTAGTTTGTAAAGCTTGTAATCTAGAAAAGGACAAATGACCTAATCTAAAATGCCATAAAGCACCACTGGGTATGGTATGGGCAGAGACATGGTTGGTTTTGGGAATGGTTGGATTGTTGTCCTTGAGCACTAAGTTATATAATCCTTCAAGCTTCTCAGCTGAACCAATCGTCTTCAGTGACTGAGGGTCCTGAATGAAACAACCAGAAGAGTTAAAAGTGACAATGTATTGAAAAGTTTGACAAATTTTGGAACTGAAATGAGATTCACAGAGAATTCTGGTATATACAAAACCTCTGAAATACTGAATTCAGATGAAAACTTAACTATGCCAAAAAATTTAGCCATAGCAAATTGACCATTTGAAAATTTCACATTAATTGGGGTGATATAATATATATATATATATGATGAAACCAAGAACGACTGGAGCAAATGTGATCACTTGCACCCGAGTCTATGATCCATGAATTAAGAGTAGAACATTTATAAATGGAAGAATGATTACTACCTTGAGCACTAACAGATGTATGACCTGTTAATGAAGATGATGTGACTTGGTTGGATTGAGCAGGAGTTGAGGCTTGGGTGATGGTAGATTGTTAAAGAAGATTGACAAGTTTGTCAAACTGTGCTTGAGTGATAGTGGCAGATCCATGTTTCTCATCATGTTGTTGAACTGAAGCATGCTCATCTTCTTCAGCGTCATTAGTGGTGAGATTGTTAGCAGTTGTTCCTTTGCCAAAATGTGGTGGAAAACCATGTTTGCGATAGCAAACTTCTACAGCGTGGCCATTTCTTCCACAGTGAGTGCAGACTTTGGATCTTGCAGAGTTAGAGTTATAGCCAGAATTACCAAACTTGTGATTTGCTTTCTTGAAATTCACAGCATTTATCAATGCTTGTGAGTCTTTAGATGGAATGAGGTGATTTTGTCTCTCATGTTGCAACATCATAGAAAATATTTTGTTCATAGCTGGTAAGGGATCCATAAGCAAGATCTGAGACTTTACCACAGCAAAATTTTCATTCAATCCTGTGAGGAATCTAATGACATATAGAAGATTGTGATTGCTTCTTGCAATTCGCATGGCATTGCATGAACATCGAACTCTACATACACATTGCACAATAGGCATATAAATCTCTAGTTCCTCCCATAAAACCTTTAATTCAGAGAAAAAATCAGTGACAGATTTGGAATCTTGTTTCAAAGCATAAATTTCTTGGTGTAATTCAGAAATACGAACAAGATCACCTTGCGAGAAGCGTTCTTTCAAATCGTTCCGTACATCCATAGAATTCTCCATGTACACGATCGACTGCGCAATGGAATCTGAAACTGAATTGATGATCCAAGAAAGAATCAACATGTTACACCTACTCCAAGCTCGCATGGAAGGATCAAATGTATCATCCGGAATCGCGATTGATCCATTAATGAATTCAAGCTTCATCTTGGCGCCAAGAGCACGACGCATAGAACGTGCCCAAGAGTGATAATTGGAACCGTTCAGAAGAGATGTAACTTTGACAGAGCTTGGTCCATCACTCGGATGAACGTAGTAAGGGCTAGTAGGATCGAGTTGGGGATCAGTGGGAGGATTGTTGCGTGGTGGTGCCATCGAAACAAAAAGGAGAAGAAGAAAGAATAGGCTGGATCAGAAAGGCGTTGATACCATGTTAGAATATAGAAAACTCCATTGATAGAGTGAAGAACTTCTAGAGGAAGAAGATGAAGAATGCATAGAAGAGAGAATGAAGCTGTGATCTTTATTATTCAGCTTAACATAAACAGTTGCTATGATACAACTATATATACAACTCATAACAACCAAGCAATAACAGCCTAACTAACTAACTACCAAAAGGAAAACCCTAACTGCCATGTAACTGAATTAGTTAGGGAAAGTTTCCTAAAGTAGTAAGCTAAACACAAAAGGCTACTTATTCTAACAATAATTAACAAAAGTTTTGAAAAAAATTATGTTATCAAAGAAAAATAAAATTATATTTTTATATTATTAAAAATCATGCAGTCTGACCAATGACCCACTGATCCATTGACCCAATAACTTTACCAAGTCCAAACCGGGTTTTAAAACATTACTTTTAAGATCGGTGTAAATGTCCTTTGAAATTTCTTTAATATAATTTTGTTGTATATACTCTATATTAATCAAACTTGCTTATTAAAAAACTTATCCCACTCTTGAAGAATATAACTCGATAGAAATTTTTTGAGAAAGAATAAATGAAAATCTTGAGAAATAAATCTCAAAAATATTAAAATTTTATGCAAAATGCAATTTAATTTAGATTACTTAATGAAAAAATATCCTTCAAAAAATTTCATATGCCATAGTGTAATTTATGTGACTTGATGACTGAAGTAATTCAATATGAGAATTTGACGTATTTTGTCAATTAGAATTTAATACGATAGTTTACTCTTGAATTTTGATTATCTCCCTCCTTAACACCAAAACCACCCCTCTGCCCCGTTGTCTATGCCACTGTTCTCCGCATAGCTCTACTGACAGGTAATTTAAAATTTTTTTTTATAATTTTTTTGTATTTCTAATATTATACTTGATTTGTGTTGTTATTTCTGCAATGCTATGTAGTTAAAACGAAGACAAAGGAAATTAAAGGAAAAATGACAATGAAATGAAAAAATTTCATTGGCGGTAAAATTGAACAATTGTTTTTTTTTTACTCATCATATGTTTCATTGAAATGAGATTTTTTGAGTAATAAAATGACTAAACTAACAAGGTTGACCAACACGGCATCCTAGGATTCCAGAATACCTTGTAAGTCTTCCAACATAACTTCCTGGTTTAGCTGTGATCATGTCTTTCCTTGAAAACGGTCTGTTCTTTAGCTCCGGTCCGGAGTTTACAAAGTATGCTCCGTTCAAAAACTCGTCGTTGATCGATCTCCATTGCCAACTTGTCCATATTTTTTCTTCTGTGTATTCTCTCTTTGTTACCTCTTTAGCATTGATTTGGTCCTTGCCTACAAATTTGTTTTCAGGGCCAATGAATCTGTTACCTTCACTAATAAGGGTAGGGTTACTGCTACCACCAATGGCATACATTTCCCAATGAGTGTAGTCATTGTTAACACAATGGACAAAACCGAATCTCGCTCTTGGCATTCTTTGGACTAATCTCTTTCCAAAGTGGTTGAATGCCAATGTGATTTGCATGATTTTGTCGTCGGTGTACGAGTCACTAGCACCGAAAAGCATCACCTCGTTGTGGTCGGTGAAATGGCCGTTCGAGATGGTAATAGCAGTCGAACCCATGATTGCGTCGATCAAACCATCAGTACAATTTCTCATCGAAACATGATCAATCCAAATATTACTAGAACCAAAGATGGAAATACCATCACCATCACTCCTAGTCCTGATACCATAATGGCTCTCAGAATCTATAATCATGCCGCCTTCACGGACTTGAATGTTGTAAATCTTGATTTCATGGATGATAACATTCTTAATAAATTGGATAGTAATTCCGGCTCCATTGGCAATGTAAACATCAACTCCTCTACCATCAATGGTCTTGTCGCTTGTCATGATAAGCTCTTGTTGGAGTGTGATCATCATGCTCCGAGCGAATGTGATCCA
This sequence comes from Vicia villosa, assembly GCF_029867415.1. Classification (NCBI taxonomy): domain Eukaryota; kingdom Viridiplantae; phylum Streptophyta; class Magnoliopsida; order Fabales; family Fabaceae; genus Vicia; species Vicia villosa. The sequence continues at coordinate 20,873 of NW_026705812.1, read as the reverse complement.
AAGGGAACCGTTACGGGTGACCGCGTGACGAAGAGTGCCGGGTCTTGGGTTCAACAATTCGGTGTCGGAGGGATCGGTGACAACGTAGATTGGACCACCTTTACCTCCACGGGTATTTCTGCCGAAGCCTTGGACACAGTCGGCTAGCTTCTGGCGATTGTTAGCCCAATTTGGGTCACACCTCCAGCACCTGTCAATGGGGTTTGTGGCCAAACATTTTCCTCCTTTTCCTCCCTTCAAGTTCCTTCTTGTGCTCTTTCCAGCTATGATTCTGTTTGTCAAAAATATCAATCACATTTATTTTTTTTTCTACATAGAATTCATTGTATGAATTATAAAAAGAGTGATTTTTTCTATCATATAAAATTGAATGGAATTTGATATGATTATGAAATGATATGGTAGAGTATAATTAGAAAAATACTCACTCGGAGATAGATGCTGTAAAATTTCCAGAGACTGCATAAGGATCAGGAAAATAAGCTGCATGATTATCTTGTTTTGCAATTTTAGCCCTTTCCTGCCAATATGAATCAAACTCAGGTCGTTGTTCTTTCCAATACTCACTGCTCTCTAATATATTGGCATTCAAGGTAGGAGTGATGATTGCTAAACAAAGAATAAAAAGAAAAATGTCTAGTGACCTCCCCATTTTATTTATTTTATTAGTTCTTTCTTATTTCTGTTGACCGAAAAAGGGTTAACTCATCAATTGAAGTTAACCCCGATGGGTCAACCAGATAAGTAAGAAAGAACTTTGTTATTGGGGAGAGTTCAAATGCGATGAATAAATGTATATGACCCCAACAATGATTTCAATGTTGCATGGGTATTTTATACACCAAATCCAAAAGTTATTTTAAGGGTATGTTAGAAAAACATGAGGCTATGAAAACGGGTTACTTATCTTTGAAAATGACCGTTTTTGAGGTCATGATTTGTAATGGATTTTCTTTCATTCACTTGCATACTATTTATTGCATACTATTTATAGGAAATACCTGTAATTACAATTTGCTATTTCATTATGATAGCCATGAAAAAATGGATAATTTTTGTTAGCATCTTAATCTAAAAATAAAAAGAGGAAAAGTGTTTTGTCTTGGTTACTTGCATAACAGTTCACTTCACACATATCAACATACTGTGTCCTATTGATACTGGAAATAATAACAGTTCAAGTTTATCCAAATGTAAAAATCCTTTGTACTATCCATCGTAGGCGCATTTGATTACCAATCTCTTTTTATCGAGTTGACTAACTCGTTTTTTTTAATCAAGTTTGAGAACCTTTTAATTCTCATTATTAATACAACTTATTTAAAAGGTGAATTTTTATTTACCCACCTTAAAAAGGTGGGTAATGATACCTTTAGTATAAAATGCATTGAAAACATCAAACTATTGTTCTATATAATAAATAATTAAATATATAAAAATAAAAAGAGGAAAAGTGTTTTGTCTTGGTTACTTGCATAACAGTTCACTTCACACATATCAACATACTGTGTCCTATTGATACTGGAAATAATAACAGTTCAAGTTTATCCAAATGTAAAAATCCTTTGTATTATCCATCGTAGGCGCATTTGATTACCAATCTCTTGTTATTGAGTTGACTAACTCGTTTTTTTAAATCAGGTTTGAGAACCTTTTATTTCTCATTATTAATACAACTTATTTAAAAAAAGTTTATCCAAAATTTTGAATGGACTAAAACGGGCACTTCAAAAATAACGACAAAGAGTTTTAATTTGTCCGCGTTTATTATGTTGATGATATTTATGTTGGTTCCTCTTTGCATGACAAATTAAATAATTTTAGCAACGTACTTAAATATTTGTCCCTCACACCAATTCAAATGGGCGTTCCTCTAGCATTATATGTAGCCACCGATAGTAAAAAAAAGGTGAACACTTCTGTACCCATCTAATTTTATTGGATACCAATACTCTCTCTGACATGTCAAATTTTGATAGGTCCACTTATACAGTTTTAATTTAAATTGTTAATATTAATTTTATTTATAAAAAATTATTATATTAATAATTATCAGACCATTTAATTAAACAAATTAAAAGATATACCAACAACTGCACTTTTTCATTTTTGTTTATTTTCTTCACAGAAACCCAATATCTCTTTCTTCTTCATGTAATTGGCTTTCTTCTTCATCTCCACTTTTACAAATTCAATAAATCTAACTTCACTCATGTGCAAACACTATCTGTCCAAAACCAAATGACCATCCATAAACCATGAAATTTCCTCACTATAATTTTGCCATTGGCATAAACTTCACAAATGCATCACAAAACCAGAACTCACATCATCACTAAATAATAAAAACAAAAGAAAAGAGGGAGAGAAAATTTCCAGAATTAAGAGCCGATTCGAAATCAAACAAACACATCATCAGAAAATTACTTGCCACAGGAAACACAATCCAGCCCCGCCGTTCATAACTCATATGAAACCGGCAAATCTCCGATGAAAGCACCACCGCAGGCGAAGACTTCACACTCCGACCAAAAATCTGCCACATCCATATCCGGCACGAAAATCTCATCACACAGTCACCGCGAGTCATTCCTCCCCGTACATCCAAGACGCGTTCCTATGCACTGCTGACGAATCCATCTCCGTTGAGCCGTCGCATACTTTGCTACGACAGCGAAACAAGTCAATGAGGAGTGAGAGTCGAAGCCCCCAGATGCTTCTGTGGTGGTCGTTTTCTTTACCTCCCCGTTTCACTTGGGAGGACGGCGCGCTAAACCCTTCACGCGAAATTTGGAAGGAGAATGCGCCGGTGGTGGGATGAATTTTATTTCAGTTCTTCCTACGATATCACACGAACTTTCTTATTGTCCTACGAGTAGGAAAGGGGAAAAAAGATCTCAACTAAACCCTAGGAGTTTGCTAAGTGTGGGGATTTCACCTAGACTAGAAATTCTGGAGTCCGGGGGGTCGGTTATACATAGGGAAGTGTTTAAACACCCTACATATCTGTAGTACTCTACAGGAACCTTCTCTGTGTCATTGTGATTGTGTTTGCTGCTAATGATTGGGAAAGTTTCTCCTTTGTATTAGGAGAGAGAATTGAATTGATTAAAGAAGACAGACAGACAGACAAACTGACTATTTTTGGTATTTTATTAGCTCGCTGAGATTCCTTGTGAACCTCATGCCTACATATCCCTAGTGGAAGTCAGAGCTTAATGTAGTTCGGGGAACTAACTAGGAAAATTACTTGTTTTTGGTGCCTTGCTTAAAGCTCAAGGTTGAAGCTTTGAATTAAATCTCTGTTTACAGTAAAGAGACATGAAATCATCTTTACAGAGAGGTATTAGTACTATTCTACCACAAACATTTAAAAGAGTGACAGAATAATTTAATTCATTTCATTCAAGAGGGGGACCTTACTTGTGTATGTGCAAGTATACCAGTCAAATGCCTCTTAAATGAAAGAAAGATGCTCATCCAAATTAGGGAAAGTTACCACATGTCTGGGTTTTACTGCCAGCTCATGCCTTTCAAAATCCTAAATGGGAGACTTGATTAAAATTGAAATTGAAATGGAAATGTTTGTTCGTTTGAATGTGGTAGAGTAGTAAAAATATCTCTCTATAGAGATAAGCTATGTCTATCTACTGTATAAAAGATTTGACTTTGGCTGGCTTGTATGAGGCCCAAGCTTGAGGCTTTTTGATTGATTAATTAATATTATTGACTCTGGGAGATGACTCCACTGGGGATTAATTACAGGGTATTTTTGTGTTCTGTACAAAGCCCAGAATTGAGGCTGACTCTACTTAGGGAGACTCTATTTATGTGCCTTGTACAAAGCCCAAGGTTGTGGCTAACTGTTGAGGATAATTGAATGAATGACTCTATTTTATGTGCCTTGTACAAAGCCCAAGGTTGTGGCTAACTCTAGCTAGGGAAAACATTATTTTCTGCCTTGTACAAAGCCCAAGGTTGTGGCAGACTTTTAAATAAACTGAGTATGGATGACTCTATAGGGAAAAGATCCTAGGTGTTAGGAATCTTTGACACATGAAAGTATGGTTTATCTGCCTTGTACAAAGCCCAAGGTTGTGGCTACTGAATGATGAAGAACTCACTGGGGAGACTCTATTATCTGCCTTGTACAATGCCCAAGGTTGAGGCTGACTCTTGACAGGGGAGTTTTATTGTTTGGGTGCCTTGTATGAAGCCCAAGGTTGAGGCTAACTATTTTTGTTGGTTTTGACTCTACTGAGGAGATTTTATTTATTGAAAGACTGTTTATCTTTGGAAGCTAACCCTTTCCAGGGATTTTGACTCAGCTGGAGAAATTATTTGGTAAAAGACTGACTTTATCATGTTTTTTGGAGGCTGACCCTTTCCAGGGGTTTTGACTCTTTTGGGGAAATTATCTCCTAAGAGAAATGAATCTTTATTTATTTTGACATTTAATAATTGATTTGGAGGCTAACCCTTTCCAGGGATTTATATTAAAAATGAAAGAATGTGTGGAAGCTAACCCTTTCCAGGGATTTATATTAAAAATGAAAGAATGTGTGGAAGCTAACCCTTTCCAGGGATTTATATTAAAAATGAAAGAATGTATGGAAGCTAACCCTTTCCAGGGATTTTGTTAACATGAATGGCAGAAAGATTATCTAATGGAGACTTCTTGTTTAAAGCCCAAGATGAAGGCTGACACATGCTGAGGAGAAAATAAACATAGATCCTAGACTCTGCTAAGGAAGATTGATGAAGATAAGGGTGATAGAGACTGTCCATGTCTCTCATTCCAAAAGGTGTACTCAATGCAAAATTGAGACAAACTTAGCTTGTTTAAAGTCTGGTTTAAATTGGAAGAAACTCACCAGGGTAGGCTAAAAGGTGACTAAAGACCTGTTCCTATGTTTATAAGAAACCTGATGGGTCCTTGTATACAAGCTCAAGAGGAAGCTGGAAATGCTTTTAAGAAGCCTGTGGGTCCTTGTACAAAGCCCAAGAGGAGGCTAATCGAGGGTCCTTGTTATAGCACAAGAGAAAGCTATGTAGTTTTGAACTTATTTTGGCTCTAAGCAAATGGGTAAGAGGTTTCACCGGGAATAATTCCTCTTTGGGTGGATGTGTCCTATTATTTGGATTCTAAGGTTTTTACCAAGATGTTTCACCGGGAATAATTCATCTTGGGGGTTTGAACTACAGATCTCTAATTAGGAAAGAGCCTTCACCGGGAAGACATTCTCAATCCTAGGCCATATTCCTATAATATATATATATAGTTTAACTGTCCTAGGGTTTATACTCAAACGTAGTTCTAAACTAATATATGCACAATTTATATTTGACAGTAATTTAAATAAAGACTGTAAATTGAAAGCTTGTAAAGCCTAACCTGGATGGAGTGGAGGCCATTGAAGAAGTATGTACAGAGCCTCAACAGTAATTTTTGTTGTTTTGTTGATAACAGTTGAATATATATATGATAAACAGTTAATGGTTTTTGAAAACAGAAGAAGTGAAGATGGACAAAGGTCACATAGGTATCTGAAGAGTTTCACCGGGAATAATGCCCTTCAAATACCAGAAGAATGTTTTGAAAACAGAAAGAAGATTTTGAAAATACAGTTTTGAAAACAAGCTAAGAAGAGAAGGTGTTTGGGACTTACACTCTATTAGAGGCCCAGTACTTTATAGTACTGGTTACAAAAGCAGTTTGAAAATGATTTGAAATGGTATAAGGTTTTGTTGTTTGAAAACCTTAATCATCCGTTTAATCGGAGACTGGTAATAACTTTGAAAATTGACAAAAGTCAACTTAATTAAGGTTTTTGGGACTTACACTCTATTAGAGGCCCAGTACTTTACAGTACTGGTGTAAAAGCAATTTGAAAAATGATTTGGAATGATGCAGGGTTTTGTTGTTTGAAAACCCTAATCATTTGATTTATTCGGAGATTGAAAACATTTTTGAAAATTGACAAAAGTCAACTTAATTAAGGTAAAAATAAAGATCTTTTACCTAATTAAGACCTAAACAATTAGGGTTTTATCATAAAATTATTTACAAAATGATTAGGTTAAAATAAAGTGACAATATATATTTAAAGTATTTAAGAAAACACTTAAAAACATACTATTTTAAACCTAATTAAAATACATGAAATAAATAATATTTTTATGATTTTTTGACTATTCACAAAAATAGATATATTAAATAATAGGTGTATGAAAAATGAAGTGAAAATGATTTAATTTGATAGGTGAATTAATTGTGTGAAGTTGTGAAGAAAATAGGTGTGACAAGTGATAAAAAATTAGGAATGTCTCCGCCAAGGCTTGAACTCACGCCCTTTAGGTCACATACCCAAAACCAAACCACTGGGCCAGCGCGCGCATGGTGATAGTGATACACATCCAACACATTATATTTTCAGATAAACGTGTAAATCATGAAAAAAATAAAAGGAATAAAAAGTCTGGGGCGAGGGGGATTCGAACCCCAGACTTGAGGCATGAGGAGACTAAGAGTGCATGTGAGGCCACTAGGGCAAACGATGTATTCGTTTAAAACACGCTTTCAGTTAAATATATTTTAAACCCTCTGATCGGAAAATTAGCAAGTGTACTATTTTTCATCAATGTAGTTTTAAAAAGAGGTTTATACCCAGTATCGAACTCGCGGACTGCGTAGGAAATATAAGTTTCACAATTATTCAATTGAACAAAAGATCATGGGATTTGTTTGTTTGTAGAGAATTTATATTAATTATAACTAATAAAAGCAAAAGTAAAATAATCGTTCTTGACAATATGAGAAAGCATGCTAGGTTAGGTGTATAAATTGCCGCGCAATGAACTTTATTCCCCAATTTATGAAATACAGTTATAATGAACTACTACCGAATCTCAAGAGTTGTTTTCCTTAATTCCTTAACGGAAAACCTTTGGTGTTTATCTTTAATCCTAATTCCTTAGCTATTAACGATAACAACAAGTGCTATAATAATGAATATCAAGAATTAAACGGTTACTACGGTTAAATCCTCATTCCTAAGCAATTTTTACCGAAGTATTATTGTGCAAAATGCGTTGAGTGGTTTGTCCGACCTAAACCTCAACCGTAAATCCAAAAACTATTTGTCCGATAGAAAAGGCATTAAAAACTTTGCACAATGAAGATAAACTCATTAAAACTTGAATAACATAAATTGATAGAAAGTTAGTTCATAACAATGGCAATTCAGGGACACCCCCCTAGCATTGGGGGGTTTAGCTACTCATAGTAATATTCGAAGAAATAAAAATAGAGATGATAAACATTACAAAAATTAGGGAAAGCTTTGATCTTCAATTGCGATTGCCGTTGAAAATCTCCGTTCTCCGAAACCCTTGATAGCTTCTCTTCTTCACCGTAAAATTCTTCAATATGATCCAAGATACTCTCCAAACTCTCAAACTAGGACTAAGTAGTGTTAGGTTACATTCCATTCATGCAAAAAGTCGAAAACGCCCTTAATGAGACTTGGACTAATGAAACAGCTTAAAAATTCAATTTCTGGCCGCAACAGCTGACACGGCCGTGTCAAACGACACTGGCGCCCGTGTCAGCCACTGTTTTCTCCTTAAAAAACTCTGTTTTCATCTAACAGCTGACACGGCCGTGTCAAATGACACTGGCGCCCGTGTCAGCTCCCAGCAGCATTTTTTCTCCTTTTTCAGCTGACATGGGTGTGTCAAACGACACTGGCGCCCGCGTCAGCTTCTTTCCTCGCAATTTTGGCTTTGTTTTCTTCTGTTCTCGTCCCATTTTTTCGGCGATTCTTCCTTACACCTGAAATAACCAATAACTACCAACAAAGTGATCAAAAGCAACTATTCTACTAAAATTTATCAAAAACAATTAGATTAGCAAAACATGAAAGAACTACTAAAAACAAAGAACAAAACATTCACAGTGTTACCGAAATGACCGATTTTTACCAAATAAATCGCGAAGTATAAGAGAAATTGGTGACCGATCACAACCCCAAACTTAGCTCGTTGCTTGTCCTCAAGCAATGCCTGAGACATCAAACAAAGGTCACCCCTAAATTTATGCTTCCACAATACAACCGTGCTTTTCACCACTCGACTTCCACCCTTCCGGTCAATCGTGCTAGCTTTTGCTCCCCGAATTTTCCGCTCCATTTTCACGTTAAAATCTTCCTTCACCTGTAAGCTTTTTCACACTTCTCACCAAGTCTCTCACGGTTAAAAGCAATTCACTCATAAGTCACAATATGCAATATCAACTTTTAAATTTGAACAAATTCTACTTTCATACACAAACACTTTGCACACACTTTTTGAGGTCTTTTGGGTTGTAACGGGGCTTAGGACAGGTAGGATAAACAAGGAAACGGATACACAAAGGTTTAGGGGGCTCGGCAATCATGTTGTCTTTCTTGTCATTGTGCTTATTTTAATACAATGGGGTTTAGCATTGACTTTTTAACTTCACTCAATTATTCGAGTGTTTCAAATGTAACCAAGTCATTTAACCGGGACAAGTGTGTTTTTATGAGTTCTATATTTTTTTTTCTTTTTTTTTCTTCGGAGCATTCAAGAGTCTCCACATATTTTTTTTTCACACTTGCCCTTTTCGTATAAGGTTCACCACCCCAAACTTAGAATTTTTGCACAATTTCTACATCCACAACGTTTATGCCGAGCACGGGTAAGAGGGAATATTTTTTTTTTCTTTTTGGCCAAGGGGTAATATATGCGGTTAAAAAAAAAACAAACAAACAAGGGATACAGGCTCGAAAGGGTTTGCAATGGATAAACATAATTAAGGGACGGCTAGAAAGGCTCAAGGGGAAAAAAAAACGTGCCTCAGTGTGTGTTATCATGTAGTGTCATTTGAATAGAACTTACGCAAATTCAAAGTGATAAAGTCATACCTGACTACTCTCTTATGATGATAAATTTCTGGCTTTTTATGATCTCACCATGTTGGGCATAGCTTACAGGCTCCAGAGTACTTATTGTGTAATGTCGCTTCTTTTCCGGTTCGTATGTACTAGCTTTCAATCTCAGTCAGGTGTCATCAAGCTGCGTCCAACTACTTCTTTCGGTTGTATCAACTTTCAGGGATGCCTTTCGGTGCAAGATTGAGTTGTCTCGTTCATCCTTTCCTTACTACTCCATCAATCATCCAATAAAGCACATCAATCTATAACACTGGAAGGTCAACTTTAAACAGAAATAACTAAAACAAACAAGAATAACTGAAACTAAAAACTGAAAGCAATAAAACCCCCCCACACTTGAACCAAACATTGACCTCAATGTTTAAATTCAAGATAGTGAGGGTGAACTCACAGAGGGTATTGCGACTCCAACTGCCGCTTCCTAGCTTTCACCGGAGAGACCCACCTTTTTTTTCTTCTGAAAGCAAAACAAAAAGTAAACCGCATTATTAAAACTGTGGGTTGCCTCCCACGAAGCGCTTCGTTTAACGTCGCATGGCTCGACGGTCCAATACCCTTTTATTATGGGGGATACTTCCTCTTCCACACCATTTTGCTTGTCCTTTCCGCAACCCAGAACTCATCTAGATTTAAAGGATGGAACACTTTGTGCCTCAAGTCACTTTCAACTTCCATCTCCTTACCTTGATGTTCCTTTTTCTTTCTTTCCTTGATTTCTTTATTGGACTTTGGAGTTTTTATATGAGATGCTGCCACCTGAGAGATTATGCTTGAGACCTTTTTTGGAGTTGGTTCCAATCTTTTGCTTTTTCCTACTATGTGGATCATTCCAACTGAAGATTGATTATCTCCACTTTCACCTTGCTTCTTGGTATCTAACACTTTCAAAGTTATTTCTTCATCAAAAGATTTCAAAGTCAGAGTACCTTTTTCAATATCGACATTGCACCGACTAGTGCGCAAGAAAGGTCGACCCAAAATAATAGGGGTCTCTTCATCTTCAGGGATATCCATTATTTCAAAATCAACTGGAAAAACAAATTTGTCAATTTCTACCAATACATCTTCTGCCACCCCATATGACCTCTTCATGGTGTGATCTGCAAATTTCAACTCTGTTCCTCTTTCACTCACCTTTTCAATACCGAGCTTTTTGAAGATAGATAATGGCATTAAGCTCACACTAGCACCCGAATCAATTAGAACCTTCATGAAAGTTATGTTTTTTATCGTGCACGGTATTGCAACTGATCCAGGATCTTTCTGCTTGATTGGTATTCTCTTCTCTGGTGAGATTGCACAACATTTCTCCTTCTTAACTACCCCTTCACCCCTTGTTGGTTTCTTTTTAGATATCACTTCCTTCATGAATTTCCTGTACATTGGCATTTTCTCGAGTGCATCAAAGAATGGAATATTGATCTCTAACTTTTTGAAGTATGTGGCAAACTTCTCAAAGTCTTTCTCTTTTTGGTCCTTCTTTGCTACTCGAGAAGGATACGGCAACTTAATCAATGGTGTCGGCTCTTTTCTTCTTTTCTCTTCAGTTGGCTTCACAGGTTGTATCACCTCCTCTGGCACTTTCTTATTTTCACGCACTTCAAGATCTACTTCGATGATATCATCATACTCAATTTCATTTTTTTCTTCTGGTTTTGATCTCCTCAGACTTCTTGTTGAGATGACATTCACATTCTGATGCTCCCTTGGGTTTGTAACAGTTGCACTTGGTAAGGCACCTTGTGGTTGAGCATTGGCGAGTTGTTGTGCTATCTGACTCATCTGAACCTCAAGATTTTTGATGGATGCACCCGTGTTTCGAAAATTGCTCCTTGTTTCTTCTTGAAATTGGGAACTTTGAGCGGCCATCTTTTCAATGGCGATCTCCCAGTCTGCTTTTCTTGGTCCCTGTTGCTGAAATTGTTGTTGCGGTTGTTGATATGGTTGTTGCGGTAGCCGATATTGTTGTTGTTGTGGTAGACTTTGGTATGGCACAACTCCTTGTTTAGGAACATCCCCTTGTTGATCTTTCCAGGAGAAATTCGGATGATTTTTCCATCCTGGATTGTAAGTGTTGGAGTAGGGATTGTTCTGCTTCAAAAATTTGATTTCCTCCACTTGTTGAGCTGTTGCCACACAATGCATGGCAAAATGAGGTCCTCCACATATCTCACAATTTACCGCTTGAATAGGCTGAGCTGGTTGAACCTGTGCTACAGTTTGCTTTTCGAGGGCCATTTGTTTCAGTCTTCGTTCAACTTCAGCTGCAATTTGGTCTTCCATCTTAACAACTTGGTTTGACAATTTCAAATCGACTAACCCTTCAGGCTGATTAACACTGCGGTCATATAACTCCAAGTGTTCATTTGCCGCGATAGCATCAATGATCTTTTTTATCTCCGTGGCTGTTTTGAAATTTGTTGAACCACCCGCAGCTGTGTCAATAAGTTGCTTCGTCTTCAGCTTAAGACCATTCACAAAATTCTGCATTTGTTCAGTCACATCCATGTTATGAGTGGGACATGCAACCAACAACCGCTTGAACCTCTTATAAGCATCTCCGAGTGATTCTCCTTCCTTCTGTTTAAAATTTACTATATCGTATCTTTTGCGGATATATACAGAAGCAGGAAAATACTCATTTAAAAATGTTGTCTCCATTTGTTGCCAAGTGGTGATACTTCCAGCAGGTAAAGAGTAGAACCACTCTTCAGCATCATCTGACAAAGTGAACGGAAACATCACTAGTTTCTTTGCCTCTTCAGAATGACCCTCTATTTTCAACGACGTAGTCATAGTGAGAAACCTTTGTAAGTGCTTGTTGGCATCTTCATTAATTCTTCCAGAGAAAGGTTTCTTCTCAAGTTGTCGTATGGTTGCCGGGTGCAACTGAAAGTGGGCAACATCGACCGGTTGATTCACTATTGTCATCCGGCCGGTTGGTGCATTTGCTCCACCATAATCACCTAACAGTCTTTCTACGGTAGCCGCCATAGTTTCAGCCTCTGAATCCGAGTGCTCAGAATGAACAGAAAAAGTATCCTCGTTATCAGATTCCGAAGCTATTAGATTTTCTTCTATCGCTTCCAGTCTCTCTTGTCTTGCTTTTCTAAGTCTAGCTCGCAACGATCGTTCTGGCTCTGCGTTAAAAAAAAAAAAAAAATTGTGCTGAGGCCTTACCTCGCATACAAAGATTAGATAATTATGAGTAATCAGCAAAAATAAAATAAAATAAAATATAACAGAAAAATAAAATTTTAGTTGCAGAGCAACAAAAATCCAATTGAATTATTATTAAACTTATATTTTGGCAGTCCCCGGCAACGGCGCCAAAAACTTGATCGGAAAATTAGCAAGTGTACTATTTTTCATCAATGTAGTTTTAAAAAGAGGTTTATACCCAGTATCGAACTCGCGGACTGCGTAGGAAATATAAGTTTCACAATTATTCAATTGAACAAAAGATCATGGGATTTGTTTGTTTGTAGAGAATTTATATTAATTATAACTAATAAAAGCAAAAGTAAAATAATCGTTCTTGACAATATGAGAAAGCATGCTAGGTTAGGTGTATAAATTGCCGCGCAATGAACTTTATTCCCCAATTTATGAAATACAGTTATAATGAACTACTACCGAATCTCAAGAGTTGTTTTCCTTAATTCCTTAACGGAAAACCTTTGGTGTTTATCTTTAATCCTAATTCCTTAGCTATTAACGATAACAACAAGTGCTATAATAATGAATATCAAGAATTAAACGGTTACTACGGTTAAATCCTCATTCCTAAGCAATTTTTACCGAAGTATTATTGTGCAAAATGCGTTGAGTGGTTTGTCCGACCTAAACCTCAACCGTAAATCCAAAAACTATTTGTCCGATAGAAAAGGCATTAAAAACTTTGCACAATGAAGATAAACTCATTAAAACTTGAATAACATAAATTGATAGAAAGTTAGTTCATAACAATGGCAATTCAGGGACACCCCCCTAGCATTGGGGGGTTTAGCTACTCATAGTAATATTCGAAGAAATAAAAATAGAGATGATAAACATTACAAAAATTAGGGAAAGCTTTGATCTTCAATTGCGATTGCCGTTGAAAATCTCCGTTCTCCGAAACCCTTGATAGCTTCTCTTCTTCACCGTAAAATTCTTCAATATGATCCAAGATACTCTCCAAACTCTCAAACTAGGACTAAGTAGTGTTAGGTTACATTCCATTCATGCAAAAAGTCGAAAACGCCCTTAATGAGACTTGGACTAATGAAACAGCTTAAAAATTCAATTTCTGGCCGCAACAGCTGACACGGCCGTGTCAAACGACACTGGCACCCGTGTCAGCCACTGTTTTCTCCTTAAAAAACTTTGTTTTCATCTAACAGCTGACACGGCCGTGTCAAATGACACTGGCGCCCGGTGTCAGCTCCCAGCAGCATTTTTTCTCCTTTTTCAGCTGACATGGGTGTGTCAAACGACACTGGCGCCCGCGTCAGCTTCTTTCCTCGCAATTTTGGCTTTGTTTTCTTCTGTTCTCGTCCCATTTTTTCGGAGATTCTTCCTTACACCTGAAATAACCAATAACTACCAACAAAGTGATCAAAAGCAACTATTCTACTAAAATTTATCAAAAACAATTAGATTAGCAAAACATGAAAGAACTACTAAAAACAAAGAACAAAACATTCACAGTGTTACCGAAATGACCGATTTTTACCAAATAAATCGCGGAGTATAAGAGAAATTGGTGACCGATCAAGCACCCTAGGAGAAGGCGTCACACCCTAAGTTATAAACCTATGATCTCATATAGAAGAGAACTTGCAAAATGGCTCAATGATGAGACTAGCATTTAATGTTGTTGTCTCCATATCTCTTCAACTTCTCAATACAAACTATCAACTAAAGATATCAACTCGATTTCTTAAAAAGGCTGTTTGTGCATCACGCCACGACAATCATTGGAGACAAGTGTTCTAGGATCGTCATAAGTCAATAATTCATAGGCCCAATGATCACCCATATATATAAGTTATAACCACTGCATATACAGAAAAAAAATACGATTTTATTCATAATTCACTCTATTTTTATTTTTATATCTAAAGATTGATTTGATTTTATGCATAATTCACTTTATTTTTATATTTAAAGATTGATTTAGGTGTTAGTGTCAATCTTACATATCCGTCTCACACAAACCGCACTGAAGTAGCCTGCACCACCGCATTAAAAATCTCCACCAATAATTTTGGTTCTTGTAAGAAGCAAACACCAATCTTACAAATTTTGTACTAAGTTCAACTCGGATTTAAAATTGAGCCAAGAAAGTAGTTCCATGAAGAATTGAAGGTTAATGACAGAATAGTAATTAATTCACCTAGAAAAGAGCACAGTATGACATAAAAAGAGATTTTTGTGGCTGGGGCTGGTCTTGACAGTTCTTGTTGGGGTCAGTGATGGTCGTACTGATAATTTTTCACCGCATCATCATCGTGTTCATAAATACTGTAGTAAAAGCCTCAATGCATGGTTGATGGTAGGTGTAATTAGTAAATAAAGGGTAGTAGATTTACAGTAGTGAGTAATTGTACACTGTGAAGATAGAATAGGTTTGTTGGAGAATAAAAAGAGATGTCATTGTTATAGGAAAAAGACAGAAAGGAAAGAAAAGAAAAAGGTAAAGAAATGCATGCACGCTCACACAGAGCAGAGAGCATTAATAAGCGACAAATCTATGAATTAGGTGAATACAAACAGATGCACGTGGACACGACCTATCACACGTGCACTCAATCATCATTTTCTTTTGTCTTTTTCTCTGTCCTCTTCTTTTTCCAACTAGATGAATATCACTGTTTTATTCTCATCTCCCTTTTACCAAAACTTTATAGTACTACTTCAACTTGAAACTGGTGTATATATTAATTAACAAAATATTTTACAATAAAAATAAGAATGATAATTTTAACAAAAAAATAGCTAGAAATAAATAAAATAAAATTATTATTATTATAGGATTGATCTTTTTATCATTGTCATAGAAGGGGAATGATCCAGGTCAATTTACTACAACTACTTTCTCTTCTTCTCTATTCTATTTTGTATATGATATATGAGTATATATTTTCTTCATTGGACAATATATTAAAAAATTTGTTAAGCTTTTGCGAGTTTGAAGGGAAAGAGAGGGGAGGGACTTTGAAAAATATGAAGAATTAAGTAAAAGAATAAAAAGATTTTGAGTAAGAGGGTTTTAGAGAGTTTAATTTTATTTATAACACCAAAAATTCTCTAAAATGGTAAATTCAAAATTTATATTGAAGGAGAGCTTTAGAGGTTTTTGGAAGGCTTACATAAGTTTTCTAAATATCTTTTAGACTGTTATAGTATTATGAAAATTAAAGATTTAGTAATAATAATAATTCTTTTATTCTTTTAAACAAAATTCTTTTTTCAAAAAATATTTAATATTTTCTTATATTTTTTAAATTTTTATATTCAGAAGTCCTCCCCTCCAAATTCGCAAACAATATGTTACTAGAGTATTTATGTTCCAATTATTCATTAAGGGGAGTGTGAAAAGAATGTGTTAAGAGTTTTAATTAAGGTTAATTTTGAGTTTATAATTTATAATATATATATATATATATATATATATATATATATATATATATATATATATATATATATATATATATATATATATATATATATATATATATATATATATATATATTATATATATATATATATATATATAAAAGTTATAAATACTAAAAGAGATGAATAAACAAAAAATACTCAACAATTTTATTAAAAAAAAAAAAAAGAGAAAACAAAAGAACAATTAGAAATCAAAGGGAGACAAACAACCACTTAAAATTCGAGATTTTGAAAAATCAACAACAACATATGGGACAAAGAAACGAATAGAGGAGAAATACCAAAAAAATATCTCACTAAAATTGCAAATATTATATTATTTGAGAAGTCAGCTCTTCAAAACAACTATCAGTTAAAAAGTAAATGGAAGGGTCGGAATGAAATGAGAGGAAATTTTATCATAACATTTTCAAGATAATAAAAAAATTGTAATGATAACGTGGGCACATGTTAAAAAACCTCCATTTAAAAAATTTGTTTTGAATAAAATAAAAATAAATAAATTATATATTTATAATTAATTTGATATACAATTTCTAAGATAAAGTTTCTTTATTAAGTTCTTCTTAAAAGCACACGTTAACATTACCTTAAAAAATAACTATATCATACTTGAGAAAATGAAGTCATTTTCGGATTTTTATATGATTCGCATTACAAAATGTCAAATCAAAGTTAAGCACTTAAGCTAACTCTAACTTTGAACATCACCATAAAAAAACCTAACTAACTCAAAACACAACTCTAACTTTCTAGAAAACACCCACTCTCAATGCAATCACATAAAAAATTTAGAAAATTTCTTTATTGACTTCCCTATGGGGAAAACCCCCAGCGAAAATCTAAAAAACCCCTACTTCGGAAATGCATTTCCGAAGTAATTTTTTTTCCATATTTTTTCAAAATTCGGAAATGCATTTCCGAAAATATCAAATGGAGGGTGTTTTCGGAGATGCATTTCCGGAAAACACCCATTTTTTAGAGTTTCGGAAGTTAACTTCCGAAAAAAAAGCAGAACATCTCAATGAGCATAAACAAACAGAACCCAGATGCCAAAATCACTTTTTTTTCAACAAAATTGAAAGAAAATGGAGAATTTGAATCCAACTAAGCAACAAGCACTAAAAAGAACAAAACTTCATTGCTTTGAAGAAAGTGAAATTACAAAGGTGAAGAGATTGAAAGATCTTAGAGATCTGTGAATTGATTTAATCGTAGAGAAATTCCATGTGAATTGTGATTGATTCCATTATTATTGCTACCATTATCTTGTTACTTTAGGAGTTGCAGAGAATAAAAAGCAAAGTGAGCATGAAACACGCTCACAACCAAAGAAACAAACAAAGGACAAACTTGTATTTTTTTCGGAAATGAATTTCCGAAACACAAAAAAATGGGGGTATTTAGGAAATACATCTCCGAAAACACTTTTTTTTTAAAAAAAATTATTTTCGAAAATGCATCTCCGAAATAACTCATTTTTAGGTGTTTCGGAAATGCATTTCCGAAATATAGGGGCATTTTGGGTTTTTTCGCCGCGGGGTGACCAAGAAGATAGGAGGTCAATAAAGAAATTCTCAAAATTTATATCAAAGAGACGCCACAACTTAGTAAGTGACAAAAAGGTGGTACGTCTACATGCCCAAATTAATTTATTATTTTATCATTAAGGATAAACAATGTAATATTTTGGATATATATTATATTTTGTAAGTAAATATTATATTAATTTTTTTAAATATGGTAACGAGTTTTAATAAAAAATAATAATCTAACTTACACACCCGTTTTAAATCGATATATGAGGTGTTAGTTTTGTAAATAATAAAAGTGCAGATGATGGAGTTCGAGCCTATGCGCAAATAAATTTATCTCTCGGTGTTTTAAAAAATGAGGTGTTAAGTCGTTAATTTTCATGACGTCTTTCGTTACCTCGCTTCTTTAGCCGAGGTAAAATATATTTTGTGTCCCAGAATCAAAGGCCTAGAAGACTCAATCCAAAATCAAGGAGAATGAAGACTTTCCAAATAAGGAGATTATTTAGGAAACAAACACTACAAGAAAAGTGGTCATTAGCCACATGAAGTAGTGACGTGATTATCATGTGGCTAAAATAAGGCCGTTGCGACGTGATAATCACGTCACTAATTTTTTTATTAATAAAATAATGAAAATAACATCACATTAGTTAGGTGTCAGAATTTTTTAAAACAAAAATATTTGCAAAGTGTAAAACACGTCGCTAAAGTAAAAGTAAAATAAAAAATTTAAAAAGGCGTAACTTTCAGAGAATGTGAAGTTTGAAATTTGAAAAAAAAAAGTTATGACATGTTATACACGTCGCAACAATTAAAGGTAAAAAGAGCCTGAACGGATTTGACCTCGTGCAGACATGAATTAAGGGAGACATTAAAGTTATTGACCGTTGGTATTGGTTGCGACGTGAATTACACGTGGTTGTGTTGCGACGTGAAATTCATGTCGCTGATTGGCTTATAGGACAAACACGTTACAGGCTTTTGCAGTGAGGGAATCTAATTCATGACCGTTAGGTGCGTTGCGACGTGAATTACACGTGGCAGGTTGCGACGTGAAATTCACATCGCTGATTGGCTTATATGTAAGCGCGTTTCGTTTTCCTTCCAGACCCAGCTGCGTTTCTTCCCCATTTCACTCTTTCTCTCTTTCAAACTTATACCTATTCATCTCATACCCATATTTTCTATACCTCTTATTCATAAATTTTCACTACAGGCTTTTGCAGTAAGGGAATCTAATTCATGACCGTTAGGTGCGTTGCGACGTGAATTACACGTGGCAGGTTGCGACGTGAAGTTCACGTCACTGATTGGCTTATATGTAAGCGCGTTTCGTTTTCCTTCTAGACCCAGCTGCGTTTCTTCCCCATTTCACTCTTTCTCTCTTCCAAACTTATACCTATTAATCTCATACCCATATTTTCTATACCACTTATTCATAAATTTTCACTACAAATTTCTTCCATTATTGAATCAAAGGTAAGTTTCATACACAAATTTGTATAATTTCGTTTTTTAATTACTTGAATTTTAAAAAATGTTTTTTAACTTAGATTTTAATGTTTTTGTTAGGTTTTGAAGAAGATTGAAGAAGAAGAGAATTGAAGGAGAAGGAGATTGGAAGTTGAAAGAGATTGAAGAAGAGGTATTTTTGCTTCTTTTTTTTTCCTTCAAATTTAGTAGATTAAATTGTTAGAATGATAAAAATGTATATGATGTAAATGTTAATTTTGAGTTTAGGAGTTGAGGAGTTTAGAATGTTAAAAATGATTAAATTTATTTTTATAATTTGTTTTTTATTTTCTAAACAAAATATATGTATTTTATGATATTATTCTTAAAAACAGAAAATATTAATAAAAAATATATAATTCATGTTAATGTTCTTAAAAACAGAAAACAGAAAATAGAAAATAAACTTTTTTATGTGCAATATATATTAAATAGAAATATAATATATGTTATGTTATTGTTATTAAATTGAAAATATATTTTTTTTAAAATTAAAATATATATTTAAATTAGATTATATATGTATATTTAAAATAAAATACAATAAAATAAAATATAATATGGTTATATGTTATATTTCTTAAATTAAAATATATGTTATTGCTATTAAATTGAAAATACATTTTTTAAAATTAAAATATATATTAAAAGTAGAATATATATTATATATGTATATTTAAAATTAAATAAAATATAATATGATTATATGTTATATTTATTAAATTAAAATAAAATAAAATATGATCATATGTTATATTTATTAAATTAAAATATATGTTATAGTTATTAAATTGAAAATACATTTTTTTAAAATTAAAATATATATTAAAAGTAGAATATATATATATATATATATATATTTATATATATATATATATATATATATATATATATATTTATATATGTATATTTAAAATAAAATAAAATAAAATAAAATATGATTATATGTTATATTTCTTAAATTAAAATATATGTTATTGTCGTTAAATTGAAAATACAATTTTTTAAAATTAAAATACATATTATATGTTAAAAAAATATTATTTGTTACATGCTTTGTATGTTATAAATTGAAAATACATTTATTATATTTTGTGTTAAGAAAATAGAATATAATAGTGAATATATATAAAAATGTTATTTATTACATGTTTAGTTAAAAAACTAAAAATTTATGTCAATATATATTCAACATGTTTTTATGTATGTTAAATGTTTAGTTAATGCATATATAGATATAGAGTTAATATAGTTTTAAAATAATTATATATTTATAGTTGATGTAGTTAAATGTTTACTTAAAAATTAGATATATGTACAGTATGAAATATTATTTGTATTATTGTAGTTGGATGTACGATAGATTGGAACCAGGAAGACGTGCACTTAAACCTAATTTTATAGTAGGAGTTAATGGGTTTATCACGTGGGCGTTTGCTCTAGAATGTTGTTGAAGCGAAGGAGGAGTTAGGTGTCCTTGTCTTAAATGTTGATGTAGACCTATAATTTGCGATCCAGAGGAAGTTGTCAGGAATTTGCATAGAAGGGGTTTCATGGAAAATTATTGGGTTTGGACGTTTAATGGAGAAAAATTGTCGAGTAACGTACTAGAGACTAGCAATACGCATGCTTCAAGTAGTCGCCCGCCCTATGGAATATGAGGAAAGACCGCCTATGGAATATGAGGAAAACTTTAATCTGATTGGTGACATGGTTGAGGATGCTTTTGGTGTGAATATGACTTATGACCAACCTGAAGATTTTGATGGGGAAGAGTTGCCGAATAAGGAAACACAGAGATTTTATCAGTTGTTGGATGAGATGAATACACCGTTGTTTGATGGGTCGTCTGACTCAAAGTTATCTATGTGTGTGAGACTATTGGCCGCCAAGTCAAATTGGAATGTTCCTAATCAGTGTTTGGAATTCTTCGTAAAAATGATGTTGGACTCAATTGTAATGAAAGATAACTTTCCTACAACATTTTATGAATCAAAGAAGTTGGTGTCGAAGTTGGGCTTAAGAGTAAGAAAGATTGATTGTTGCATTAATGGTTGTATGTTGTTTTATTACAATGAGTTTGGTACTCAAGATAGATTGTTGGAGGAATGTAAGTTTTGTATGAGTCCAATATATAAAGTTCGCAGTAGAGCCATTAACACTAATCAAGACCGTGAAGAAT